>NC_133650.1:279998632-280298632 GCF_009905375.1 Apium graveolens | reverse complement strand
CTTTATTCCTTGTGATAATGCCCTCACTGTCAGTTTTGTTTCTGAACACCCGCTTTGTGCCAACTAAAGATCTGTTCTTTGGTCTTGGCACAAGAGTCCAAACTTTGTTCCTTTCAAATTCATTGAGCTCTTCTTGCATTGTTGTGACCCAGTCAGCATCTTACAGAGCTTCTTCAACCTTCTTAGGTTCAGTTTGAGATAGAAAAGAATGGTATAGACATTCATTCTGAGTGGCTTTTCTTATTCTTACACCAATGTCAGGGTTTCCAATGATTAAGTCAGGTGTGTGTGACTTACACCATTTTATTGCAGATGGAAGTTAACTCCTTGAAGACGAACCTCCTCTTGATCCATGAACTCTCTGTTATTTCTTTGATTAGTACCACTATTGTTTCCTGGTGCTCCCCCCGAATCAGTGTTCTCATTGTTATCAGTATTTGACTCATCAGAATTTGAGGATGATGAGTCTGATGATCTTTCTACTGATGTTTCTTAATTTTAATCACTTGTAGTAGTCTCTGGATTTGATTCATATTGCTCCCCCTCAGCATATACTTCAGTGTTAGAAGAGTTTCCATTGTACTGTGAAACATCAGAGCTTTGAGTGATGTCAGGATTTATTGTATCAGAGTCAGGATTTAAAAGTTCAGTATAAGATACTTTATTTTCAAATCTCAATTTGTCAGGGTCATCTGCATCTTTTAGACCTGTTATCTTCTTATCATCAAAAGATATATGTATAGATTCCATGACTGTTCTTGTTCTCAGATTGTAAACTCTAAAAGTTTTTGTGGATAATGGATATCCCACAAAAATTCCTTCATCAGCTTTTAGATCAAACTTGGTCAGCTGCTCCGGATGAGTTTTGAGAACAAAACACTTACAACCAAAAATATGAAAGTACTTCAAATTTGGTTTCTTTCCCTTCACCATATCAAATGGTGTTTTTCCATGCTTGTTGATCAATGTTGTATTTTTTATAAAGCAAGCAGTTTGCACATCCTCAGCCCAGAAGTAGGTAGGAAATCTTACTTCCTCTATCATGGTTCTTGCAGCTTCTATAAGAGTTCTATTCTTTCTTTCAACAACTCCATTTTGTTATGGAGTTCCAGGAGCAGAAAACTCTTGTTTTATCCCCTTGAGTTTGAAGAACTCTTCTATAGAGCTATTCTTAAATTCAGTTCTATTATCACTTCTAATGATCTTCACTTTGTATGTTGATCCCTTTTCCAGCTCCCTCACATGATCAAGAATAATGGATGGAGATTCATCTTTGGTGTGCAGAAAATACACCCATGTGTATCTTGTATATTCATCAATAATTACGAGTGCATACCTCTTCTTGGCAATTGACATAACATTCACTAGACCAAAGAGATCAATAAGAAGTAGATGATATGGTTCAAGAATGGAGGATTCAGTTTTACCCTTGAAAGATGTTTTCCTTTACTTGGCTTTCTGACATGAATCATATAAGCCATCAGGAGTAAACACTGCATTGGGCAATCCTCTCACAAGATCTTTCTCACAAGTTCATTGATACTATTGAAGTTGAGGTGAGAAAGTCTTTGATGCCAGTTCCAGCTGTCTTCCACAGATGCTCTACTCAGTAGACAAACTTCTGAATCATGAATTTTTGTGGAGACCCTAGCTTCATATAAACTACCATGTCTTACACCAGTCATTGCAATTTTGTCATCAGACTTACTGACAATTTCACAATGCTCCTAATAAAAATTGACATGGTAACCTCTGTCACAGAATTGACTCACTCCGATTAGATTATGCTTGAGTCCTACAACTAGAGCTACATTTTCAATGATGAAATTTCCAATTTTGATTTTGCCATATCCCAAGATTTTTCCTAAGTTACCATCTCCATAAGAAACACTTGGGTCGGCCTTCTCCTCAAATTCTGATAGGAAGGATTTATAACTAGTCATATGTCCTAAGCATCCACTGTCCAAGACTAGAGCATTCTTCTTGTCACCCTGCAATCAGTAATTTGAATCAGTTAGTGTTTTTAAAGACACGGACTTGCTTGGATCCTTTGGCCTCTTTAAGTTTGTTAACAGTGTTTATGTTAACATTCTTACTATCAGTATTTATATATGCAGAAACATATTTTGCTTTAACTAAAGAGGGTTTTAGTTTATAATAATCATAATACAAACTGTGATAATTTTTACATGTATAAATAGAGTGCCAAACACTACCACAATGAAAACAAGGACTCTGTGGTTTATATCTAACTGTTCTACTCCTAAACTCTGATTTAGAAGGAACAACATTTATCTCTTTATTCTTCCTGCAAGAATTAGCAAGATGATTAGTGCTACCATAGTTTGAACAGGTCTTTCTAGGTGCATTATGAGGTTTTACATATTTTCCATTCTTGTTCACACATACCTTGCCATTCCTATTTTTCCTAGACCTTTTCCTCTTGTCTTTCATGTGTAAGTCCATCAGCTTTTGCTTAAGTTGTTTCTGAGTCACCGAACCAATATTTACTGATTTTGTGTCAACTTGTTCACTCTTATCAGTAATTAAGTTTGATCTAGGTGCTGAGGTTGTACCTTCCTCATGGATTGACTTAACAGTATTAGCACTTGGATTAAACTTAATGGTCTTTATTTGAACCTTATTCAGTTTGACCTTGCTATCAATTTTTATTGGTTCTATTTTCTCAGTTTCTTTTCCACTTTTCTTATCAGAATTAGATATAGCAGAATATCCTAATCCTGATCCCCAACAACCATTCTCTAAAATTTCCTGAGTTGTTTTTCCTGAGTTAGTCCAAAGTTTAGTAACTTCTCTTTCTTTAGCTAACTCATTCTCTAGATAAGCATATTTTTCTAACATTTTTTCTTTAACATAAATATCATTCTCTCTTTCTTTTTGAATTTCTAGCATGGAAAGCAACTCAATTTCTAGGTGATCATTCCTTTTCTTTAACTCGGAGTTTTCACTCTTGATTCTATTATTCTCTAAGGTTTGATCCCTATAACTAACATGCAGAGTCTTAAAAATAATCTCAATTCATAGATATCATCGGTATCAAAAGCAAGAGTAGTCTGAGGTACCTTTAATTCAGCATTGTCAGCCTCAGCATCAGCATTTGACATGAGAGCATAATTGATCCCATGATCTGAATCTGATGAATCATCCCAGTTTCTCTTCTTTGAGATCAAAGTTAGTTTCTTTTCAGCTCTGGGCTTTCTACAGTCAGCTGCAAAGTTTCCAATTCCATCACAGTTGTAACATCTCTATTTTGACTTGTCAGGTTTTCCAGATTTAGATTCCTTCCGGTCAGTATTTCTTCTGTTGTTCCTCTTATCAAAGTTTGAGGAACTGGAACCTTTTCTAGAAAATCTTCTCCCTTTCTTGAAGTTTTTGTAGACCATCTTCTTGAAGCTTTTAACCAGTAGGGCAGCCATTTGATCCATGTCTTCATTGTTGTTATGATCACTGTCAGTATCCGATTCATTATCAGTATTTGAGTCATCATCAGAATTTGATGATTCAGTATCTGAATTTGCAATCATGGATTTTCCTTTGGAGTAGCTTTTCCTCCTAGCTTTCTCTTTCGGCTTCTCTTCAACCTTAAGTGCAACTGGTCTAGATTTAGATCTTTTCCTCTTGCTTCTTTGCTCCATCTCTAGTTCATGAGTTTTTAGAACTCCATAGATCTCATCTAGAGGTGTGTTATCAAGTTGATAGTTATCCCTTATTGATGTGACTTTAAAGTCCCACTTTTCAGGGAGAGCAAGTAGGAACTTCAAGTTTGAGTCCTCCAAATCATATTCTTTGTTGACAAGGGATACGTCATTCAGCAGCTTCTGAAATCTATCATAGATCTCAGTTAAGGACTCATTGTCTCTTGAGTCAAAGTGCTAATATTCTTGAGTAAGTACAGTCCTCATGTTCTCCTTAATAGCTGTTGTACATTGACACTTTACTTCTAAAGCATCCCATATCTCTTTTCCTGTCTTACATCCAATGACTCTATTGGACATAACACTATCAAGACTGTTGTGCAGGATGTGTCTGACCTTAGCATCCTTCATGATATATGAGAGATCTTTAGGAGAATAGTCTTTCCTGTCTTTGTCTATCATCTTCTCTAGTTCTCCTGCAAGCGAAACAGCTACCTTCATTGGTCTATGAGGACCATCATAGATCCTATTTAGATATTCGGGATCTGTGGCTTCCAAGCACATGGTCATCCTGACTTTACAGATTGGATATTCATGTATCTTCAGGATAGGCACCTTGATTGCTTCATACCTACTCATTTTGCTGCTTATCTGTGATATGGCTGAGGGTGGTGGCTTTAGATTCTGTGTTTCTTCTTCTTTATCTCCCATTGTAGATTGATTTTCAGATCTTAAACTATTTATACGTTAACAACAAGCTCTGATACCAATTGTTAGGCCCTTAATCAACTATAGAAGGGGGTGAATACAGTTAATACAATCAATTCGATAAAATTTCAACATAATCAACAGTTTTTATATTAACAGATAAAAACTGATTACAAACGTACTCTCTCGAAAGGATGAACAATTATCCTTGAAAGCTGCTAGATTATGCGAAAGATATAAAAATGTTCGTAATGCTTATAGTATGAACCTAAATTGTGCTTTATATAGAGCACAACTACACAATGTATAAGGAACCCTATTCTATCAACAACAAGGAAACCTAATACAATACTTCTGAGATAAAGTCCTTCACCGCCTTGAGTTCCTGTTTTCTTTTCCTTATCGAAGATCAACTGATGTGACAAATACTGATTACATCATTCGTTGACATCATCATCCGTTGATATGATTATTCGTCGATATCATCATTCGTTGATATCATCATTCGTTGATATCATCATCATCCGTTGATATAAGTTCTGAAGTGAACTTCTGATAGTTTCTGCTTGATATCATCAATTGCTCCTAACATTTATGTTCAGCAGAATACAGTTGATGGAATTTTATTAATTGTCACTCTACTTTTGTTCAATTTTCTTGTTATGCTTTAACATTGAGTTGAGAAAATTGGAATCAATCTCGTTAGAGATTGATTAAGGACTAGTTGGAAATAGACATTATATAGATCACATTATATGTAATTTCTATGTCACTTATCCAAGTAATGATTCATGTCGTTGAATATATATGTGTGGTGACCATGAAAGTTTTAGTCACGTAAAGTTTATGATGAATGCCGCCAGAATCTCATGCATATATAGTAGACGGACCGAATTATTTTGGTAAAATCTAAGGACGATAAATAGCATAAAGTTGTGCACTAAATTTTTGTATAATTGATTATGGATTCATATGAAGCCCAAGTGGGAGATTGTTATTATTATTTTAATAATTATTATTATTTTATGGGCAACATATAAATATATCAATTATATTTGTTATTTATTATATTGGGTTAAATTAAGCGATCAAATAAGAAACTCAGTTAGATTTTAATTTATTGTATGGACCTAATAAGTGGATACCTAATACCCGGCTCAGTTAAATTATAATGGGAGATTTAATTATGTAATATATAAAAAGGGTTATAGTCCTCAATATACATTATACGGCTTATCTTCTACCCACCAGACAGCTATTGAGAAAACATCATAGAAAGCTATTGAGAAACCCTAAAAAGTACTTGGTTGAGAAAAACAATAATCAAGAATATTATTCAGATTCAGATACCGTTACAATTATAGTCTTATGAATTAAGTTACGCTTCTGTTTTCGGTTTAATCATTACGGTCCTTGTCAATTATGTGTGTATAGAATTCTTAGATTTTATCATTATTTGCTCATCGTTTTAGTCACGTGTCCAGTTTCCGGACAATCATGTCTTTATCTATTGTAAGTCTCTATTTAAGTATATTTAAACTATGGTCCCAAGTCTTTTTCTAATAGGTTTTGTAATAAAATTGAGGTCTTTAACAATAACATACTTAATTAACCACAATAGTTGATGTGGGAGTGGTACATACTTTACATCACAGCAATCTAGTTATCTGTAGGTACCAACTACACCTTGTATAGAATCAGGCTAGCGCCATATGCAGGTTGAGTAGTAAGTTTATTGACAGGTGCATGCTTATAGGATGGTGAAAGCTTAAAGGAGAACTTTCTTAATATCATGGCCACGGCTAGTTTTGCTTCCAATATCGCAAAATTCTGTCCAATGCAGATCCTTGGTCCCCCACCAAACGGCAAAAACGCAGTTGCCTGATTCTTTGTTGCCTTTGCAATGCCTTCTGAGAATCTTTCAGGATTGAATTTCTTCGCATCAGCGCCCCAAATATCTTGATCATGATGAATTTGATTTATAGGCAACAATATTTGCATTCCTGGTAGTAAGGTTAAATCTGCCAGTGTAACTTCCTCAGTTATCTGTCGAAGTATCCCAGATACTGGTGGATATAATCTTAAAACCTCATACAGAATCATAGTCACCTGCACGCGGTAAACAAAAAATAATACGGATATAATTGTTATGCCACGAAGTGTTTAAAATTGCTAAATTCTACCTTTCCACCACAAGTTGCATGAAGAACAAAGTACTTACAATCTTCAGTTGATTAAGATGACCTATATCAAGTTTGTCATCCCCAATTACTTGCAATACTTCTAGTCTAGCTCGATCTTGCCAATCTGGATGCATACTTAACAAGACCAACGTCCACACAAGCAAAGTTGAGGTGGTCTCCTGGCCAGCAAAATAGAACGCCTTGCATTCTTCAATTACATCTTCAATGCTCATTCCATTATTCCTGTTTCCCTGTCCGAGTTCTTTAGAGTTTGCTTCCAGCAATATTCCCAATAAGTCATCAGCGCTAGCTTCTCCTTCTTTCATGGCCTTCATCTTCTTATCAATAATACCTCTTACTAAAAATCGCACTTCTTTGTCTATTTCCTTCATCCTCTGGTTCCTCTTAGTTGGTAAAAACCTGAACAAAGAGTAGTGACTTATTCTGTTTCCTTTGTGCACATTTTTGTATAGACTTCACAAATCAAACTTTACCAATTCATTCTGCAAGTATAGTGCAAGACTTTACCTGGATCCCGGCAGGTAAACTGATTGCAGAGCCTTAAATGCGTAGTCAGCTTGTTCCACTTGTAATTCAAAGACTTTCCTTCCATCTTGGTAGCAACTGCCAAATGCGGTCCGTGAAATGACATCACTTGTCAGTCTATGAAAGAAAGGCCACACATCTAACTCGCATGAGTTTCTCCCCTCCCCTATCATTTCCATCCATTTTATTGTCATCTCACCGCAACACAAATCAAATGCTGGTAGCATACCCTGCAACCACAATTATAATCTTTACCAGATAAACTAAAACAAGAGAATGCAATCACTTCTTTTAAACTCATATTATGAAATACATACTTGATACTTCGTTTAACATTGTTATGATCATGCAACAAGAAAAATATTAATGTTCAGTTAAATTGTTACCTTCAACTTTTCAGTGTGAAAAGCAGGATTGAGAAGTCTTCTGTGCAAAGCCCACTCACTTCCGTTTAGTGATATGAGGCCTTGTATGAATATGTTAAATATCGGGTGTGCCACAAGCTTTGGGTATTTCAAAAAATTATTTAAAACTTCTTTTACCATTTCAGGATTCATAATAACAATCCATGGTGTTGGTCCAGCCCATAAAAATGTTCTTTTACCTTCAAAACACAATAGTAGGTGTAGTTAGTAGTAGGCATGTAGCTAGCAATTCAGACATTTATACTAACAACAAAAGTACAAGTTTAATATCTAACTTCAAACACAAGCCTAATTCGTGCAGGTACAGGATATCTTTAGTTGGAACCTGATCGGCTCGCAGAAGGAATATTAAATTCCAGTTGATATAAAGAAGTTGATATTTTAAATATTGACTAGAAAACACACTTCATGGCTGAGTACTTCATAATAATCAAGGAAAATTATTTGTACCATAGTCGCGGACGAGCTTGCAGAGAAAGGGATTCGTACGAGAAGGTACGTCATGGGAGATAGGAATGGGATTTGATCTTGTTGCCATTAACATGGACATGTTTTCCTTGGTATCTCCATACAACAAGCTATAAGAGTTGCCATGAAAGCCTTGTTTTCTCAGGTGTTCTGCGAACTTTTTAGGTCTCAACCACACCCAGTGGAGCACTTTCCATGTCACTACTGTTGCTGCAACGACTGCTACTGCTATGGCTATCTCTAATAATGAATGCTTCATTTTTTTCGCTCAAACTTTCATGGCAGTCGGTGCTACTTTATATAAAGATTGGGGTAGGTGTCGTGTATATACAGGGCTACAAATCAATTTTATAATACAAACTAGAAATCAAATAATTTTTTTTAAATTATTTCAAAATATATTATATATTCGGGATAGGTGGTATGTGTCCAATATATATAGGGTTACTCTAATAGAAATAAGTTTAGAACACAAACAAGAAATCAAATATTTTTTTTAAAATTATTTTGAATATATCATATATGGTATGTAAATCGATCGTACAGTAAGAAGGATTAAAAAAAACTTATCGTTTGACGGGAAAAATTAAATTAAAAACGGGGGAATATGATATTATGTGTGGGAGGGTGAAGATTAGTTGGGTGTGGTGTGTTAGATTAGATTGATCTAATGGTTTAGATTAGTTTTTAGTTTTTATTTTAATTTTAGTTTTTATTTGATCATATGCATGGTACACTCCATGAAGTACCCATTATTTAAAAAAATATAAAATATATAATTTATTTTATTTTTTATCTAATATATTTATAAATTTTAATTATCAAGTTAAAAATTGAAATTACACAATTTTTTATTGAAAAAATCATTGAAATTATTAAAAAAAAAAATTGATTCTACAGCAGAATCACAGTAAAATCACACTTATTAAAAATTATTCCACTATGGAATCAAATTTAAAATCATGTAATTTTATCAAATTTCAATTATTAATTTTTTTTATTACAATTATTATTCTAGATTGGCATCGAATTTTATATTTTTTAAAATAAAATTTTATAATTTGTGATGAGATTATATAATAAAAACAATGATTTTCCACCGTTTTCCATATAAAATGATTTTTCACGGAGTAAATGCCTATATATATATCTGTGTGTGTTAGCGCTGAGAGTACCCCTAATCTTCTTTAAAATTCGAAAAGGTGTAAACATATTTTTTTATATTTGTAGTGCTTTCATAAAATTAATAATAAACAATAACTTATTTAAAAATTTCAAAAAATCATGAAAAATATTTAGAATCTATTTTTGAATTTCATAAATTTTAATAATCTGTTTTTGAATCTCATAAATTATAAGAATCTGTTTTTCAATCTTATTAATTTTGATTCAAATCTTGATTTTAAAATTTATATAACGATTATTACAATAATAAGGAATAATTATTTCTTAAAATAAGTTCAAAAAATATTTGGAATCTTGTTTTATATGAAAGGTTCTCTCGCTATTTTTTTAAAAGGGATCTCTCTTGAAAATTACTCATATATATATATATATAATTAGGGTTACACAAAAAGCCGATCAACCCGAAAAACCGACCCAATCCACCCTTCTTTAGGATCGACCAACCCAAACCGTTCAAAACCGAAGTATTAATGGGTTCACTTTTTCAAAACTCGAATATTTGGGGTTGCGTCAAGGTTTAAAAAATTTAAACCCTTACCCAACCTATAATTGAGTTACATTCTCATTATATATTTAGTTCATTACATATTTAGTTTAATTCAAGTCCATTACATGTTAGCTATCTCACCACATATTTTAACCTAGTTCATCCTAATATGAAAGTATAAGTTCAAATATTTGACCGACGAACTATAAATTATAAACTAGTAAAAAACTAACTTGTTTTAATATTCATTTATACATACATAAAAATATTTATTAAAAATAGTTGCACTGTATACTTTATTTATTCAGATGTCTTGTCATCTGAAACTAGATTTAAAACTTCTCTTATTTTAAATTTAAAATTAATGATTTATGCGAAGTTGACGTTATAAACAACTGTAATATTTGACATTTGCAGAGTATTCGAACTTTGGATTATGATTTTTAATTTAATATCGATAATTTATTCAATTGAGTGTTGATATAAAATGATAAGGGTATAGCCCAACCCGACCCAACTCGACCTAACCCAATATATGAATAATAGGGTTGGGTTAAAAATATTTTTTCAGGGTTTATGTGTTAAAATTTTTATAAACCGAACTAATTGGGTTGGGTCATTTTTTTCTCCGAACCCGACAATCCGACCCGTGTTCACCCCTAATTATAATGATAAACATGATGAATAATATTTATTATCGAGTATTACTACATGCACTAAATTTGGTTCAAAAAACTTATAAAATGATGTGGCACATTATGTGTAATATTTTATTTCGGTTCGCCCATTCCAATCAATGTGTATTATATGTACATTTTGTAAAAAAAATTATATACAATTTTGTGAATTTAGCATTATTCTTTGTTATTTTGGAGTTGCCGTTCTTATCTTGGAATTATGGGTTGATGTAAACATGCTATCAATTTTATGTGTATTCTCTTTCTGTGGCCTTTGTCGTGAAAATAATTTCAAGCGACATCACCTCTACTTCAAAATTATAATTTCTCAATTAATACACATTAAGATCAATTAATACATTTGGTGGATTAATATTAAAATATTTAATTAATTAAGTTATTAATCACATTATTCAGTCCTAGTATTAATGATTTTCGGTTAATATAATCTTAATATATAACTTTATTATTATTATTATAGTAAATAAATTAATAAATTAAATTGAATTTTTTATAAACAATACCCCCTTCGTCAAAAAATTGTTCCCAGATATATGTTTCACTCTTGTTTCAATATATTTTTACATATATTATTTTCATCTCTAGCCTGCTAATTTCAATATTCAAGTTTACAATTAATATATACAACGATAACTCATCATTTAATAATATAATTAAATGTATACATGTGAAGAATGAATAAGCAAAATAGCTCATTTTTTGAGACCAACGACCCAAAATATATGTATGCCAATGTGTTCATCTTAAATAACCTCTAAATATGTGACAAAGATATGGATGTTCCGAATGCGTATTTGATCATTATAGATATTGAATACATATCTTCAAGATGCTCATTATTTTAAAAAAATTGAATTCGCATGTTTATCACCCAAATTCGGCGGGTATTTATGATGGACAACACTGCATTGTTCACCCACATGTAAATAATTTTTAAGAAAAATTATGTATTTTTTTCATATTTGACAATTAAAAAAGGACGGAAGAGTATTATGTTCTCAATATTTTTCCTCCAATTAAAACTCCTAATATATAAGTTCATTGCTATTATCTATAATTAGTATTATATTAATTAATTTGATATTTTTGTTGGCATGTAGCGATTTGCATGATATTTTTTTAACATAGTTGGATAATTTTTATGTGGAAATGATTGGAGTCCCGAGTTTGTAAATAATGATACCTTATCATATTTTTTCGACGTCTTGTTAATATACTTCTATTATATAAGCTTATTATGCTTACCAACCAATTTTCATTTGCTAATTAATAAATTCCAATTTTGTAAATAACTTTACTTTTTTAGTTTTTGTTTTAACGTTCTAGTTAATTGATTTTTTATTATACAATCTCATAATTATTTTCTAACATTATTGTTTTATTATTCTTATTATATTAATTTTAATAAATTTAATATTTTAGTGATATACCAAGTTATACATGCCATATCGGTGGTATTTGCTTTTTATTAAAAGGGGGATTTGTATAACTTCACTATTTCTATAAAATTATTTATTTGCTAATTTGGAGCTCGAGTATGTAAATATAGTTATATATTTTTTATTTTGCTTAATAATAATTATTAGGTATTTACCAAAAATACTACTTTTTATAAAATTATTTGCAATTTTACTAATTTCTGAAAAGATTTTCAAAAATACTATTTTGCTTTAAAAATATTTGCAAAAATACGATATTGCATAATAGGTTGTAATTTAGTGGTTGCATTTAGTTTTGCATTTTTTTGTTGTATCTTACATTACAAATATGATTGCAATTTCCATAAAAAAATTTAACAAAATTTTTTTGTAATTTTAAGTTGCAAATCTGGTGGCAAAAATGGTTGCACGTATTTTTACAAATATTTTTAAAAAGTGATAGTATTTTTTTTTAAAATTTTTATAAGACTTGCGTATTTATGAAAAAATCCATTATTATTATTATTATTATAACTATATTAATTAATTTAATATAATATTTTAATGGTGTATCGCAATATACATGGTATATCATACAATTCGATGTGGTTTCTGCTTGATAAATAAATTAATAAATTAATTTGAAGTTTTTGTAAATAATACTACCTTTGTCCATTTCTAATTGTAACTTTGGTGGAAAAAATAGTTCCTAGATAATTGTTTCACTTTTATTTCAATATATTTTTGTATATGTTTTTTTCATATGTACTTCAGCATTGCTAATTCCAATATTTAAGTTTACAACTAATATATACAATCATAACTTATCATTTAATGTAATAATTAGGGATATATGTAACAAAAAAAATAAATAACATAGATGATTTTTTGGATAAATTACCCAAAATACTTGTATATGCAGATTAGTCCGTACTAAAAAATGATCTGAATGTTCAAAATGTATGTTGGGTCACTATCGACAACTAGCATAATAATCAGTGTGAGACACCTCTAGAAATTTTTTATGTATCATTCAATTATAATGTTTTTAATTATTTTCTTATTTGTAAATTTTGTACAATGTCTAACGTATACATGTTGATTGTTTATCAATGTATATTATTTTTATAAAAGACAATACCAAATTACACAACGTTTCAAATATAACTCATTAAGCAATATATATATTTATATATTCTTATTTGTGTTGTATAATTTATATTTAATGAATGAATATTAGTAGAATAGTCAGTGTACGTTTAAAACGATCTATAGAATTCCGTTAGTATGTTTACAAATAAAAAGTTAAAAAATAACATTTATGTTAAATACAGAATTAACCAAAAAAATTGAATTTTATTTAAATAAACTATATGTATTGGTCTATATTATTATTGAATTCACTATTAACTTACAATTAACTTATTCAATTTAAAAAGATTAAAAATACATAATTGAAGTCCGGATGGCTTACAATCATAATATACAATAATATAAAATTTACACTATTGTTAATATAAAAGTTTATTTTAATGAAAAATGTTAGTTTTTGAAATTCAACGTATGTATGCATGAAAAAATGTTAGTTTTTTATTTACACTACGGTTACCAAAGTAACATTAAGTTATATATATGTGTGTGTCAGCATGTAAATTGCCGTATGTTACATTGCTCACTAAATTACGATAGTTTTAATTATTTATGTACATTTTTAATCACTATTAACATTTAGTGAGACAAATGATTACTTAGATAACATACATTTATAATTATTCAAAAATTAAAATTATGTAATAAATAAATTGCAATAATTTATATATGGTATTCATATTATCACTAACAAAGAATCTATATCTCGTTTTTACGCAATTGAGTATCAATCATGGTTGTAACATAAAAATATATTATGATTGATATTCATGATATTTTTTTCAAAAATTCGAATAAAAAAAAATAATTATATCGTTATTTAAACTGTTTTTAAGTTCCTTTCATTACTACTCTAATATTTCTTCATATAATAATTTAATAATATTGTATACTATTCTCCTATAATTAAATATTTTTCAATTTGATAAATTTTTATAAATATGAGTTGAACTGGTTAATACATTCAGATTATTGAAAAATATATATTTTTTCTTTAAATAGTATAAAATACATTGAATCAAATGTTACAATATAGTATAAATATAACTTTTATTTGAATAATTCAAAATATAAAAATAATTCAAAATATTTGTAAATATTATTTTGATCAATAAATATTATTTATCTAGAAGAATTCTTTTTAAAAAGCTAGTTTTTATAAAGTGAAAAATAAAAAAATAAATCGATTTAATATATCATCGTAGTTTTAAAAAATCTCGTGAGATCTCATATCAAATTTCGTATATTTTTAAAATCAGGACAAGTCCCCAAAAATAATAATGCGCTACGAGTGATGTTAGTAATTTTGATATAAATAATCAATTGACTTGATTTTATAAACACCTCAAACACATTAATTTATATTAACATAAGATATTAAAAAAATTCACATTATTGGTAAGATATTCTCGCAGGACTTTTAATTTAAATTTACTAAACGTAGAATGTGACGATATTTTTCGGCCGTGTCATGTAGTCAAATTTTGAGTATTTTTTGAAGAATGTGCCAAGTTCTAATTTCAAATTGAAATAAAATAAAATATTTTGACTCATTATAATTCGAGCCATCTAAATATGTAATACCATCATAGATTATTTATATATAAGCGATTCTATTTTCAATATTCTCTTTAAAAATTATATATGTACATTTTAATTACTTTTTATAATAATAAAATATGTTAAAAATATATGATATACATTTTCAAACTAAAAAAAGATTAATAAATAAGATAATAATTCAATTATGTACTATGTCTAATTTTGTATTAATTCTTTAAAATTAACTTACAAATATTAAAGTAACTATCTTTTTTTTGTGGAATTCAAATAACTATCTTTAAAGTTAAATAAAATATTCATTTAGCACACTAACATATTATATTATGTGTATGATAAAAACACATGATGTGACATTATGGTGTGGTGGCATGAGATTGTGTAGGTGAATGAAATATTACGAGTTTGATTCCACAAAGCACATCTTTTATATTAAAATTAAAAAATAGGGGTAATTTAGTTTTTGAAATTACACCTAGAGGGGGGTGAATAGGTGATTATGGCTAACTAGGATTACTTTTAAATTTTACCCGATAATAGCTTACTGAGATTTTATCAACTGAACTATAATCTGACAATGATAGTAAGCTGAGATGACTAAATGCAATACAGAAAATAATGTGTAGGAAAGTAAATAGAACACACAAGAATTTTAGCCAGGTTCGACCCCTAAGCCCCTATGGTCTACGTCCTGGTCCCTTACCAACTTGGTAAGAGAATATATTATTGATCAATGAAGGTTACAACTACAAGATACAACAATATATCTCCCTTTATCCCAGCTGCTGATAATGGCTTGTTGAAACCCTGTTTAAGAACCTGCTATCTAAGTACTATACTACCCCGTAGTACAAACTCCTCTAGCAAGTACCACTAAACCCTTGTTTCCCTAGCCAACTTATCCAGCAACTAATCAATACAATTTGAACAATACAAATCAGTGATAAAGTTTACAACTCAAACTATAAACTCTCTCTAAGATGAAACACGTGTATATATTTAGAGCTCGAGAGTATTTTGAAATCAATAAAGATCAGGAGTTTTATGTGTTCTTGCTTGCAAATTCGTCTTTTTTATAAAACTGCAAGAAAACCTCTTATATAACCACACATTAACGTTTGAAAACAGCCTCAACAAATTACAACGGCTAGAATCCAATTCTACCGTGTAAGATCGTTGGGATGGTTTCCAACGTTCATGTGTACGTTAGATAGAAGAGAAAGAAAGAAGTCCAACATTCAGAAAAATATCTCTTCTATTATGTAGAGGATAAAACATTTTAATAAGAAGATAGGAGAAAGAGTTTGAAAGAGAAACAAACTCCTATTCTTTAGGAAATCAATTTGAATGATTAAAAATATTTTATAAATGAGCTCTCTATATATCATGCACGTATATTTATTAGAGAAGTCCTTACAACTGATATATATGAAGATCCTATAAAATCTCCATGAAATTCGACTTCCTTGTTGAATCTGGACTGTGCATCTTGGCTTGCTGTTATTCTGACACTCGTGATCATAGCTTGCTGAAATAGATTACTGTCTTATGATAGCTTGCTGTTATAATACTTAAACGGCAATGACATTAAGCTGTTATATCCTGCAAACATTCTCAAATAACAACATGATGGCTTGTTATGTTGTGATCATCAAAACTAAGGAGTTACAATCTCCCCCTTTTTGATGATTACACACATTTAGGAGAATAAAAATTCCCCCTAAATCTATGCATATCTCAAAATATAAAATAAAACTAAAGATATCACAATTAGCATAATAAGCTTGTAAATGTAAAAATAATTAAACATATTTCAAATATTAGAAGCATCAGCATAACCAAGTCTTAAACCAAAACAATTTAAACCAAGTAGCCAAACATAAACATAGACAAAAGTCTCCTAAATTTCTCCCCCTTAAAGCATCAAAAAGATCTAGGTTGAGGGCTAATCATAAGTATAAGATAAAGCATCAAAACACACAAACAAGTAACAACAATAAACAGATAATGACATATCATAATTAACAAAAAAAATAACTTAACACAAAAAATGTCATTTAAATAACCAATCATAGTAAGCTAATATGAAAAATGATAGTAAGCTAACATTACCAAATTTCCAAAGATAGCTTGCCATTATACACTGCACATGCCAAGTTCCCTTCGAATGGTTGAAAATCTTGCTTCACCAAGGGGTTTTGTAAAGATATTTGCCAATTGATATTCAGTAGGTACAAAAACTAATTCAATCTTACCTTTGGCAGCATTATCTCTCAAGAAATGATGACGAACATCAATATGCTTTGTTTTTGAGTGATTAACTGGATTCTTTGATATGTTGATGGTGCTAGTGTTGTCACAATAGATTGGAACTTTGCCACACTTGATTCCAAAATCTCGTAGAGTCTGAATCATCCATAAAATTTGAGAGCAACAGCTACCAGCTGCCAAATACTCACCTTCTGCTTTGGATAATGTAACTGAAGTTTGTTTCTTACTTTGCCAAGATACGAGACTTTGTCCTAAATATGTACAAACACCACTTGTGCTCTTTCTATCAGTTTGACAACCTGCATAGTCAGCATCACTATACCCCACAAGATCAAATATGCTTGTAATAGGATAAAATAACCCAAGATTAATAGTCCCACTTAAATATCGAAATATTCTTTTAACTGCATTTAAGTGTGATTCCTTAGGTTTAGCTTGAAAACGAGCACAAACACATACACTATACATAATATCTGGCCGAGAAGCAGTAAGATATAAAAGACTACCAATCATACCTCTATACTTCTTGATATCAACATCTTTACCTTTTTCATCCGATGTCAGCTTGCTATTTTGATTCATTGGAGTAGATTTCGGCTTGACATTGTCAAAACCAAATCTGGTCAGCAAATTCTTGACATATTTTGATTGATGCACATAAATTCCATTTTTAGATTGTTTAATTTGGAGCCCCAAGAAATAATTGAGCTCACCCATCATGCTCATGTCAAATTCACTGCTCATACACTTAGAAAACCACTCACACATAGAATCATTAGTGGATCCAAAGATTATATCATCTACATATATCTGGACAATCAAAATATCATTACCATTTTACTTAGTAAATAAAGTAGGATCAATTTTACCTCGAATGAAGCCATTTTTGATCAAAAACTTACTAAGCCTCTTGTACCAAGCCCTTGGTGCTTGCTTTAAGCCATATAATGCCTTCTTAAGCTTGTAGACATAGTCCGGATGTTGTCCATGTTCAAAACCAGGGGGTTGCTTGACATAAACTTCCTCTTCCAGAAATCCATTAAGAAAAGCACTTTTGACGTCCATTTGATGTAGCTTGATCTTCTTGTAGCATGCATAAGCAAGAAGCATCCTAATTGATTCCAATCTAGCTACTGGAGCATAAGTTTGATCAAAGTCAATGCCTTCTTGTTGGTTGTACCCTTGTGCTACGAGCCTTGCTTTATTTCGAGTAACAGTACCAAATTCATCCACTTTATTCTTGAAAATCCATTTTGTACCAATGATTGAAGCATCCTTTGGTGGCTTGACTAGTTCCCAAACATCACATCGTTCGAATTGATTGAGTTCTTCTTGCATAGCCGTGATCCAATTTTCATCTTCAAGTGCTTCTTTGACATTCTTGGGTTCCTCTTGAGCTAAAAATGCAGCATAAGCACAAAAGTTTGCAGTGCCTTTTCTTGTCTTGAGACCATCAGAAATATCACCAATAACCTGTTCTGGAGGGTGATTCTTCACTGTCCGTGTAGCTTTTGGCAATGAATGCTTTGCAATATCTTCATGTGAAGTCTTCCTTATCTTAGATGGAGGAGCTAAGTCTTCACCATCATAGATTGGCATTTTATCCTTTGCTCTATTTCCTCTAGGACCATCAAGAGTCATCTTTGCCATCCTTACAATTGCATCATCAACTGGAGTAGAAGGTTCTGCTTGCTGATTTCCTGAGGCAGTTTCAATTTCAGCTTGCTGTTTTCCAGAATCAGTCTCTGTTTCAGCTTGCTGTTTTGGAGTAGCCTTCTCTGTTTCAGCTTGATGTTGTCCAGCTTCACCTGTATCATCTTCCTCGTCTCTTGGAAGATCATTGTAAGGTTCTTGAAAAGTAACATCTATAGATTCCTCAACAATATGCTTAAACAAATTATAAACTCTATAGGTTTTACTATTCATAGAATAACCAAGAAAAATAGCTTCATAAGATTTAGCATCAAATTTACCATCATTACCAATTGTCTTGAGCACAAAACACTTTGAGCCAAAGATTCTGAAGTAACTGATGTTGGGCCTCTTTTTCTTGAGCAATTCATATGGAGTCTTGTCCAAAATAGGTCTTATCAATACTCTATTCAGAACATAGCATGTTGTGTTGACTGCTTCTGCCCAAAAACTTCTAGGTAACTTGCTTTCTTGCAACAAAGTCCTTGCTGTCTCTTGCAGTGACCTATTCTTGCGTTCCACCACACCATTTTGTTGTGGAGTCCTTGGAGCCGAGAATTCATGTGATATTCCTCTTTCTTCACAGTAAGTAATAAAGTCTTTTTGGAATTCACCACCTCGATCACTCCTTATTCCTACAAGCTTTGTATTGAGCTTATTCTCAAGTAATTTAATTAGTTTCTCAAACTCATTAAAAGCAGCATCTTTAGTTCTAATAAATAATACCCATGTAAAACGAGAATAATCATCAACAATTACAAAACCATATTGCTTACCTCCTATACTTTTATAAGCTTCTAGACCAAATAAGTCTAAATGTAAAAGTTCTAAGGGTTTAGAAGTAGATACCATTTTCTTTGCTTTGTGAGTACTTCTAATTTGCTTGCCTAATTGGCATGCCGAACACACCTCAGTCTTGACATACTTGATTTTGGGTAAACCTCTGACTAGCTTCTTCTTTGAAAGCTTGTTAAGTAAGTCCATGTGAGCATGACCCAATCTTCTATGCCAAACATAAGGATCAGTGTCTATTGCAGCAAGACAGCAAGCTGTTTTCTGCAACTCAAAGTCCAAAATATATATATTTCCTTCCCTTCTAGAAACTAGGGGGACTTTGTTAGTACCAATAGTAATAATACACTTATCAATACCAAAGTTAACAATATGACCATCATCATATAACTAACTTATGCTAAGCAGATTATATTTAAGGCCTTTAACATATTGAACTTTATCAATTGAAATGTGTTTATTACCTATTTTACCTTTTCCAAGGATTTGAAGAGTTTTGCTATCACCAATAGTCACTCTTCCACCCTTTTTCATCTGAAGACTCAAGAATTGTGCTTTGTCTCCACTCATATGTCTAGTACATCCGCTATCTAAAATCCATTGAGTTGATTTGACTCGAGCGGCAAGACACATCTACAAAATAAATAAAATAACTCAACCTTTTGGTACCCAAAGTTTGTTGGGTCCGACATGGTTAGCAGATAAAACATATAAAACATGTAAATCAGATTTCTTTATCCATTTTTGGATAAATCTAGGTGATTTAACTCTGCCAGCCTGATGATGGTAAGCTGTCTTTGTTCTGCCATTCTGATCATAGTAAGCTGTTTTCTGTTTGTTTCCTCCATGGTATGATTTTTGTCCATTCTGAACTTTGCAATGCTTTTCAAGATGCCCTTTCTTTCCACATCTGTTGCATATCTTCCAAGGCATAGCATAATCATAGGGTATGCCATGTTTTCCTTCATATCTTAGAGCTTTGTCCTTCTTGTTTGCATTCATTCCAATTCCTTCTCTGACCAATGGAATATTTGTGTTGTTCATCATAGATTTGAGACTTTCTTCTCCTTGAACAAACGATCCCATGCCCTTTTTCAGATCCTCAACTTCCTTTGTGAGCAGATCAATCTTTTCAGCTTGCTGACTTATGATTTCAGCTTGCTGAGATGGTTCTTCTGCTTGATTTGAAGGTGTTGCATCTATTAATTCTCTGAGTTTGAACAGCTCCAAACATTCATCCCTTGCTTCAATCTCCTTCTTTAACTCTGTGATCTCCATTAATTGAGTCTTGTTTCTTTTGAGGAGAATTTTGTTGAAGTTTTCCACATGACTAACTTTAGCTTGAAGATCCTTGATTTCAGCCTCTTTGTCAGCTTGTGTAGGTACCTTCTTGTCAATCCAAATATCTACTTTGCTCATCAAATCTTGAACCATAATCTTGAGATAATTATTCTTCTCTTTTAGCTTGCTATTTTCAGCTTTAAGAGAATAATATTCACCCATAGATACATTCTTACATTCCTGCATGGTTAGTGGTTCCAAAATAATATTTTCAGAAGATAAATTATATTTACAAGAGTTTACCTCACTCTGATCTTCTTCTGAATCACTTTCTAGGTATCCACTTTCTGAATTTCATCATCAAGTCCAACTAGGGCAAGATTGACCATGTCTCCACTTGAATCATCACTGGAAACCGAGTCATCATCACTCCAAGTCATTAGAGCTTTAGCTTTCTTCTTATCCTTGAAGACAGTTTGCTGTTTTGACTTCAATTTGTAGCAGTCCCGCTTATAATGGCCTGGCTTTCCACATTCAAAGCATGTCTGATCTTTAGAATCCTTGTTGGGCTTCTAGTTGTTAGAAAATCTGCTTTTATCTCTTTTCAGCTTGTTCTTCTTCTCGATCATCTTTCTGATCTTCCTGGATATTAAAGCTAGTTCTTCATCTGATTCATCTTTAGATTCCAGTAAGCTATCATTAGTGTGAAGAGCTAATTGCTTCATTTGAGCAACTGGAGCTTGTATAGAACTTGATTGGCTTTCCTTGATTTTGCTTTCAAATTGTTCCAATTCTGCAAAAACAGCCAATTGATCCATAGTATCTATAGTTGGAGAGGATTCTAGAGCTGTTACCTTTGGTTCATAGATAAATGGCACAGCACTAAGTATCTTCATGTTGATTTCCTCTTGTGGGATATGTTTGCCAAGCTGCTTTAAAGCATTCAGATTTATCTGGAATCTAGCTTGACTTTCTCGAATAGTTTCTCCGTCTTGAAGCTTGAAATTTCCAAACTCATTCATTAGTTTACTCAATTTCACCTTTCTTAAACTCTTGGATCCTTCGTGATACAATTCCAGAGTATCCCATATCTCTTTAGCTGATTTGCATGAAGGGACTTTATCACATTCACTGGGACATAACCTATTCATGAGAGAATTCCTAGCCTTTCCATTGAAGCTGTATTTGATTAGTTCAGCCTCTATGAGATCATCAACGTCTTTCACTTTGCCTTCTTTGTCCTTAAACTCAAAAGGACCCTTCTGAACAACTCTCAAAGCTAGTGGCTCCCTGGATAGATACACTTCCATGCGACCTTTCCACCAGTTATAGTTTTCTGTACCAAGCAAGAGAGGTGCTCGGTAATCTGAGGTTCCTTCGGGATATTTGTCAGCCATTTCGATCGAATACTATTCCTGTTACAGAAAGATTAGTATACCAAAGCTCTGATACCAACTGAAATTACACCTAGAGGGGGGGTTGAATAGGTGATTATGGCTAACTAGGATTACTTTTAAATTTTACCCGATAATAGCTTACTGAGATTTTATCAACTGAACTATAATCTGACAATGATAGTAAGCTGAGATGACTAAATGCAATGCAGAAAATAATGTGCAGGAAAGTAAATAGAACACACAAGAATTTTAGCCAGGTTCGACCCCTAAGTCCCTATGGTCTACGTCCTGGTCCCTTACCAACTTGATAAGAGAATATATTATTGATCAATGAAGGTTACAACTACAAGATACAACAATATATCTCCCTTTATCCCAGCTGCTGATAATGGCTTGCTGAAACCCTGTTTAAGAACCTGCTCTCTAAGTACTATACTACCCCGTAGTACAAACTCCTCTAGCAAGTACCACTAAACCCTTGTTTCCCTAGCCAACTTATCCAACAACTAATTAATACAATTTGAACAATACAAATCAGTGATAAAGTTTACAACTCAAACTATAAACTCTCTCTAAGATGAAACACGTGTATATATTTAGAGCTCGAGAGTATTTTGAAATCAATAAAGATCAGGAGTTGTATGTGTTCTTGCTTGCAAATTCGTCTTTTTTATAAAACTGCAAGAAAACCTCTTATATAACCACACATTAACGTTTGAAAACAGCCTCAACAAATTACAACGGCTAGAATCCAATTCTACCGTGTAAGATCGTTGGGATGGTTTCCAACGTTCATGTGTACGTTAGATAGAAGAGAAAGAAAGAAGTCCAACATTCAGAAAAATATCTCTTCTATTATGTAGAGGATAAAACGTTTTAATAAGAAGATAAGAGAAAGAGTTTGAAAGAGAAACAAACTCTTATTCTTTAGGAAATCAATTTGAATGATTAAAAACGTTTTATAAATGAGCTCTTTATATATCATGCACGTATATTTATTAGAGAAGTCCTTACAACTGATATATATGAAGATCCTATAAAATCTCCATGAAATTCGACTTCCTTGTTGAATCTGGACTGTGCATCTTGGCTTGCTGTTATTCTGACACTCGTGATCATAGCTTGCTGAAATAGATTACTGTCTTATGATAGCTTGCTGTCATGATACTTAAACGGCAATGACATTAATCTGTTATATCCTGCAAACATTCTCAAATTACAACATGATGGCTTGCTGTGTTGTGATCATCAAAACTAAGGAGTTACAGTTTTTTTAATGAGACTTTTTAATCTCACTAATTATTCTCCTATTATATATAGAAGAGATGAATTATATATAGAAGAGTCACTAATTGTTCCCTTATTCTCCTATTATATATAGAAAAGATGAATTATATATAGAAGAGATGAATGCACATCTTCAAAATGTATATTATTATTCCTTTGTTCTCCTATATTATATATAGAATAGATGAATGCACATCTTCAAAATGCATATTATTATTATCTTGTTCTCATATTATATATAAAAGAGATGAATGCACATCTTCAAAATGCATATTATTATATTAATTTAATATTTTAGTGTGATATCACATTATACATGAAAGTATATATTTTTTTTTTATTAAAATGGGGTTTTGCATAACTTCACTATCTTTATATATTTATTTATTTGCTAATTTGGAGCTCGAATCTGTAAATACTGTTATATTATTTAAATATTGTTAAATTATTCTTTTAGCCGGCCTAATTATTGTATTTATTATTATTAATTTATTTAATTAATATATTAATGACATATCAAGGTTTACATTGTATATTATACTATTAAGAGGTAATTTCTTTATTTTTTTCTCTTTTTTTGTTAAATGTAATTTCTTTTTTTAATAAAGAGTATAGACGAAGTGTAACTTAAGTATAATTAATTCATATAAATTAATAGCATTCAAATATATTATTTGGGCTGAGTTCTATGGAGTCCACCTTTTTATCGGAGTCCTCGGAGTCCATCTACGTTCTGCAAATAAAATATATTGTAAAACGTGTTATTTTGCAAAACATGTTACACAAATAGCATAACTTCAACAAAATCATGCAAATCTCATATATTTACGGTACAATATGTATGTTCTGCAATATGTTCTGCAACATGAACATTTATGTTCTGCAAACTAAACATGTTTTGTAGAATATATATTTTTGCAATGTTCTGCTTGTAAAATGTATGCAATCTACAAGATTTTTGATAGAATAGTGATGTTTGTCGAAAAATAATATGTTTTGCAATATTTTAAGCTATATTTTACTTGCAGAACATATATGGACTCCGAGGACTCCAATTAAAGGTGGACTCCATAGAACTTTACTCTATATTATTTATATAAGTTTTTCTCTTATTCTATTTAACTAAAAAGTCAAATGCAACAACAGGACAAATTTCGATTTCATATAACAACCCTTAATCTCATTCATTTTCCAATACTATACACAGACTCCACATTAGAATATCTATGAAATGATTCCTTCCAAACAGATAATCCTTCCAAATTGACGGAATGGTTAGTCAGTGGGAACAGATATTCAATGTGAGTTTTGATCCGGCGGATGAAATATGATGCTTGAACGGCAAGTGCCGGTTTATGTCCATTTAAAAAAATGTAGTGTTTGTTTGTAGTTAGTTGTTTATTTCAAAATAAATTTTAATTTTACATCTTTTAATATCAATTATGGTTGTAAAAATCGGCGATTTTTTCGATAAATCGGCAATCACAGAGTTGCCGATCTGTTTTAAAAGAATTGCCGGAAAAATCGATTTTCAAGAAATTAGTCAAAATCGGAATACAAAATCAACTTAAATGGCTCAGATAGTCTTATAAAGGAGAAAAAATGGATGACATGACGGAGAAGAAGATGTATATATGTATATACACAAAACATAGGAAGGCAGATAAGAAGATCGGGCACGAATTGCAAAGCAGACAGCTGTGTGCACGAGAGAAAGAGGCTTGTAAACAAAATTTTACATAATTTAACACTTTTAGCCTGTTAGATAGTAACTTAGTTAATAAAATGGTTAGCAGAGATATGGATTATAAAATAAAAAATAACATTACACAAAATGTATCTATTTGAATTAAAAGAATTATTATAATATTATAAAAAATATAGTTTTATATATTTGTATAAAAAATAATGATCTAATTGAATATAAATACTAAAAATAATATTAAAACACATCCGATTTTATTCTGATTTAACAATCCGATAAATCTCCGATTTCTGATAAATCGTAAATTGATGGTTCCACCGATTTAGTCCGATTAGCGATTTCTATATTACTGATCATATATCATATATAAGATTTATTTAATATAATTAGTATATTATTTTTTATTATCATTCACCTTTATTAATATGTGTAATTTTTTTTAAAATGGATATATTTTTTGAAATAAAGAGAATAAAATAATAACAATTTGTAAAAATGTTCAAAAAAATCAATGGTATGTAATAACCCCTTTAAGATCATATATTTTGTGATTCCTAAAATATTTGTTGAGAAAGTTCACACTATATAGACCAAGGAGAATAGGGTTGAACAAAATTAAACCGAAATCGAAAAATTGAACCAAACCATGCTAATTTGGTTCAGTCCAATTTTTTCATAATTTCGATCCATTCAGTCCGAATTGACCGAAATAAAACTCGGTCGGTCTGGTTTTTTTAAAATATTTCAGTTCGAACCGAATACACCGAATAGACCAAATAATAAATATTATAATTTAATATAATATACATTTTACACATATTTTAAAATTTTTAATAATAATTTTTATTTGTAATTGTATTTATACACTTTTTGAACTCTATATATAACATTACTTTAATTATATTTTAGATTTTATAATTTTAAATATAATTAAAAAAATAGTTCCTAGATAATTGTTTCACTCTTATTTCAATATATTTTTGCATATATTTTTTCATCTGTACTTCAGCATTGCTAATTTCAATATTTAAGTTTACAACTAATATACACAATCATAACTTATGGTTTAATGTAATAATTAGGGGTATATATGTAACAAAAAAAATGAGGAACATAGCTGATTTAAAAGATAAATTACCCAAAATACCTGTACATGGGGAAAGTCCCTCTTAAATACCAGCTAAATAAGTGATCCGCGTATGAATGTTCAAAATATGTGTTTGATATACAATGAATGCACATCCTCCGGATGCATATTATTATATTAATTAAATATTATAGGGGATATCACATTATACAAGTCATATGGAAAGGATGTATTTTTCATTAAAATGGAGTTTTGCATAACTTTACTATTTTTATATATTTATTTATTTGCTAATTTGAAGCTTATTGTTATATTATTTTTTTAGTTGGCTTAATTATTGTATTTATTATTATTAATTTATTTTATTTAATATATTAATGACATATCAAGGTTTACATTGTATATTATACTATTAAGAGGTAATTTCTTTTTTTAATAAAGAGTATATACCAAATGTAACTTAAGTATAATTAATTCATACTCCCTCCGTCTCGATGTTTACGTTACTATTTATATGTATTTCGAGATTTATATAAAGTATAGTTTCATACTATTTTTTTTAAAAAAAGTTTAAACATAAAATTTTTATTCAGAAAAAAAATTAAAAATAATCATGTAATTATACTTTAAATAAGTATTGAAAATCGTGACAAAAAATAACCTAAAAAATTCAGTGGTACGAGGGAGTCTAAATTAGTAGCATTCAAATATATAATTTATATATGTTTTTCTCTTATTCTATTTAACTAAAAAGTCAAATGCAACAATAGGACAAATTTCGTTTTCATATAACAATCCTTAATCTCATTCATGTTCTAATACTATACACTGACTCCACATTAGAATATCTATGAAATGATCCCTTCCAAACAGATGATCCTTCCAAATTGACTGGGGACAGTTTGAAATATTAATATTTTTTTCTCTCGTGATATTTAATGTGAGTTTTGATCCGGCCTGTATGAAATATGATTCATATTATTTTTTTTTGGACGGCAAGTGCCGGTTTATGTCCATTTAAAGAAGAGAAATTTGTTTGTATTTAGTTGTTCACTTCTAAATAAATTTTAATTTTACATATTTGTAATATCAATTATATATCACATATTATATTTATTTAATATAATTAACAAAACGCATTTTTATTATCATTCGCTTTCATTAATATGTGTATTTTTTTGAATATAAACATGTAATTTGAAATAAAGAAAATAATATAAATAATAATTTGTAAAATATTCAAAAGTCAATGTTATGTAATAACTCCTTTAAGATTATACTTTTTGTGATTCCCAAAATATTTGTTGAGAAAGTTCACACCACCAGATGGACAGAGGAGAATGATGGGTTCAGAGAGAATTGCCACATATTGAAATGTAATCCATAGCCGAAATAATATTATAAACATAGTAAACTTTGTATTTTACAAAATTATCATTCAATATTCAATTTTGTATTTATAAATCATCATATTTACTATTTAGAACCGGTCCCCTTGTCCCCTTGTATAAAATATGAGTATTGTTTGAGAAAATTGCTAATTCATGTTAGAACTAAGAGCTAATTTCTTTTATTTTAAACAAAGAAGTTTGTTAGTTGCGACTTGGTATGGGAGGCCATGTAATTTATTAGGTCCGGTTTAAAGTAAATAAATTTAATTTAAAAATAAGAAGAAAATGAGGGCAGTGTCGGAAAAAATAATTATATATTTTAATGATATATTTTCAATTTTTTCAATTCAAATCAACCCTCTTATTTATAGTGATATGATTATAAATTAGAGATTAAATTATTGAAATACTAAATTTTAGCGCTTAAATATAAAAAAAAATTGAAAAATTCAGTAAAAATGATTAAAAAAAGATTGAATTTGTACGGGAAGTACAACATATGGTGTGTTTGGTATTGCTGTTGTTGACGGCAACAACAGCTTTTCGCTGAAAAACAGTTAAAAAATTGTTTGATAAAATTCAAAAGTTACTTTTCGGAAAAGTGTTTCTGGTCTAAAAGCCGCCGCTGTTAGAGAAAGCAAGTCCCCATTCTTTAAAAAAAAACTGTTTTCAGCTTTTGCCAGAAGCAGCTGCTAATTTCACCATCAAACCTTACCAAAAATATTGTTATTTTTAATTTCTTGCATCAAAACATATAAATATCAAAAAAAATTACCAAACAGTCATCTGATTTTTATAACAACACTTTTTTTAACAGCACTTTTTCTAAAGACATAAATTTTTAACAACAATACTAAAATGAGCTATAGTCTACAACTCTATATATTGCCCCGTTGAGATTGGGTTCTGAATCCGCCACTGCCCAGATTATGTTTCCTTACAATTCAAACACTCCAGAAATTAACCTCCTTGCCTTTCTTTGAAAACCTTCAAATGATGAAAATTAATCCCTAAACTAGGGCTGAGCATTCGGTCGGTTCGGTTCCGAAATAACCGAAAACCGAAATTGTAATTTTTTCCTAAACTCTGTCGCAGCAATACCTTCCTGGTTATAACTTGAACTAAGTCTTCAGACATTCCAATTTTTCAAGTTTGTCCGAGGAATAAACAACATTTAACTTTCTGATCTCCCATCGAAAACTAAATTTGCCAGAAAATGGAAATTCGAATATATACTACTAGTTCTATACTTAAACCTAAATGAGCACCGAAAAAATGAGCAGATCTTAAATTTATGTTTTACTGGAGAAAGGAACCAAAGTGAATAATAGAATAAACTAAAGCAAAGATTTTAGGGAGAGATGTCATATTCTGCTTCAGAGGAGGCTGGAAAATCAGTAGCTTCAGCAGGATTTTCAAGCATTAATAACACTTCATTTGTGTCATCCAGATAATATTTGGCTTTGCTAGGCTTTTGTCCAACTGTGCAGGCGAACACAGATGTGTTGGAAGAAAGAATATTTGCTGAAATTGAATTCTAGTAACCAACAGACACAGTTCATAAGCAAGCTTTGTGAAAACAATCTGCGATTAATACAAATAATCAAACAAGTGTGTGCGTGAGTAAACGAAATCAAACGGAGGAAGAAAAGATATAAACAGAAGAGAGATCCTCGAGTCCAGTTGAAACTGTCTCCTTAAAGCTATTTCGCCTCTCACCGTATGTGCGAGTCGATAGCCTCCCAGGATAAAACGAGGTAGCGGCGGCGTTACGGATAACGAGCACCTTCAGCAAGCTTGAACGGGCATGAAACTATCACCGAGAGAGAGAGATTTGTGTTTAGAGGCGAATATGTTTTTGGTGTGTCTAACCCTAACGCCTTAGAGGTGTTTATATAGGTGTAGATAGACTTGTGCGCTACTCTTTTCCATAATTAAATATCATTAATTATGGAATCGGTGTAATACTTGCAAGCTACTCTATTCCATAAATAATCTGAAACAGAATCAGATTAAATATATCAAGACATACACCATATCAATTAATCTGAAACAAAATCAAATTAATTTATGCCATAATATTTGAGCCAAATTCTAATGGAAAATAATAATTTCCATTATTAAGAGAATATCATCATATCTCACACATCTTTTAATCATAATGCTCAAAAATATGACTTACCAATATGGGACTTATACCCATATTTTCCAACAATCCCCCACATGGGTGAGATTGGTGATCTTAGTAGCACACACCAGACAGACAGACAGACACGGAATTTGACTTGGTGATAGTTTCTTCGATCAGATATAGCATACGATAGGTAGAGAATGCTCCTTGAACCTTCGCTCGAGTAAGCATACCGACTTTACTGGTAGACAGTAGACGTGCTTGTCCTTGAACTGTTCGACCGTTTATGTAAACGATGATATACTTATCACTATATCGTTTCTGACTCGTTCAGCTCTCATGAGTATGTCCATTTTGGCCATGGAACATCGTCCTGGTTCTGCAGAAGTTTCTAAAGAATTGTGCCTCGCAATTCTCCTTTGAAGCGGCCCCACTTCTCTCCCACATAGGTGATCTTTATCTTATAGAGTAACCCGCGTTTACTCAACTGAATTCCATGCGTTCACTCCTGAGCTCCATGTATTCATCAAAGATCATTAAAGGCTCAAAACTTAACCTCGTACCTTACGGGTCTCACTGTTTCCTCATCATAGGAACAGGCCAGGGGTTACCCCCACAGTGATTTGGTCATCATGATTTAGTTGTCCCATTGAACCAAGTTCTTGGGATCTCCAGTCAGCAATGGTTGGGTGTCCACCATGATGCCGTTAAGCAATAGGCTTAAGGCCCATCCCTCTCGATGATTTCTCAACCACTTCTCTTGATAACCCTTTGGTTAGTGGATCCGCGATATTATCCTTTGACGGTATATAGTCAATAGTGATAATTCCGGTTGAGATCAATTGTCTAATGGAACTGTGTCGTCGTCGTATATGACGAGACTTTCCATTATACATCGTGCTCTGTGCTCTGCCAATAGCGGATTGACTATCACAGTGAATCCCTATTGCAGTTACAGGCTTTGGCCATCTTGGAATATCCTCCAGAAACTGACGTAGATATTCAGCCTCTTCGGCGCATTTATCTAGTGCCACAAACTTAGCTTCCATCGTGGAATGAGTTATCACCGTTTGTTTTGAGGATTTCCATGATATTGCCGCTCCAGCTAATGTAAACACATAGTCACTCGTAGACTTAAGTGCTTTCTTGCTAGATATCCAATTTGCGTCAGTATATCCTTCTAATACTGCTGGGTATCTGCCATAGTGCAGTCCATAGTCTCGAGTTCCCCTCAAGTACCTTAGTACCCTTATAATCGCTTTCCAGTGATCAACTCCCGGATTACTCATAAACCTACTCAACTTGCTAATTGAGTATGCAATGTCTGGTCTTGTACAACTCATGAGGTACATCAGACTACCAATTATCCTCGAGTATTCCAATTGGGAAACAGCTACACCTTTGTTCTTGGATAGGTGCAAAGTCATATCCACAGGTGTCCTTTGCTTAAGCTTGTTGGAAAATATGGGTATAAGTCCCATATTGGTAAGTCATATTTTTTAGCATTATGATTAAAAGATGTGTGAGATATGATGATATTCTCTTAATAATGGAAATTATTATTTTCCATTAGAATTTGGCTCAAATATTATGGCATAAATTAATTTGATTTTGTTTCAGATTAATTGATATGGTGTATATCTTGATATATTTAATCTGATTCTGTTTCAGATTATTTATGGAATAGAGTAGCTTGCAAGTATTACACCGATTCCATAATTAATGATATTTAATTATGGAAAAGAGTAGCGCACAAGTCTATCTACACCTATAGATCAGTTAAACATTTAGACACGTCAAGTCAATAATAGATCACTCAGATCGGCAAAACTTGTCACACAATAATAGCTTACCCAGATCGGTAAACATTTATATATATGCTGATCGTTTTAGTCACGTATCCAGCATCCGTATAATCATGTCTTTATCTACTGTATGTCTGTATTTAATTATCTACTCATATACTATGGTACCAGGTCTTTTTCTTATAGGTTTTGTAATAAAATTCGGGTCTAGAAAATAACATACATTATTAACCACTGTACTGGATGTGGTAATGGTAACTATGCATAATTAATGTACATTCTTCACATCACACCAATCTAGTTATTTGTAGGTACCAACTAAACCTTGTATAGAATCAAGCTAGCACCATGTGCGGGTTGAGTTGTAAGTTTATCGACAGGTGCATGCGTATAGGATGGTGAAAGCTTAAAGGAGAACTTTCTTAATATCATGGCCACGGCTAGTTTTGCTTCCATAATCGCAAAAGTCTGTCCAATGCAGATCCTTGGCCCCCCACCAAACGGCAAAAATGCAGTTGCCTGATTTTTTGTTGCCTTTGAAATGCCTTCCGAGAATCTTTCAGGATTAAATTCCTTCGAATCAGCGCCCCATATATCGTGATCATTATGAATTTGATTTATGGGCACCGCGATTTGCATTCCTGGTAGTAAGCATATATCTACCAGTGTAATTTCCTCGTCTATCTCTCGAAATAGATTAGATACTGGTGGATATAATCTCAGAACCTCGTACAAAATCATAGTCACCTGCATGCGGCAAACACAAAAGAAAACGAATTTAATTGTTATGCCACGAAGTGTTTAGAATTACTAATTTTACCTTTCCACCTCAAGTTGCACGAAGAACAATGTACTTACAATCTTCAGTTGATTAAGATGACCTGTCATCCCCAATTACTTGCAATACTTCTAGTCTAGCTTGATCTTGCCAATCTGGATGCATACTTAACCAGACCAACGTCCACACAGGCAAAGTTGAGGTGGTCTCCTGGCCAGCAAAATAGAACACCTTGCATTCTTCAATTACATCGTCAAAGCTCATTCCATTATTCTTGTTTCCCTGTCCGAGTTCTTTAGAGTTTGCTTCCAGCAATAATCCCAATAAGTCGTCAGTGCTAGCTTCTCCTTCTTTCATGGCCTTCATCTTCTTAGCAATAATACCTTTTACTATAAATCCAACTTCTTTGTCTATTTGCTCCATCCTCCGGTTCGTCTTAGTTGGTAAGAACCTGAAAAAAGAATAGTGACTGCTTCTGTTTCCTTTGTGAAAATTTTTCTATAGACTTCACACTATCAAACTTTACCATTTCATTGTGTAAGACTTTGTTATCAATCTTGTACGATAAATACATTATTATATATATATTGAATATATAACTAATTCATAAGAACATTGCTAATTCTTAAATCACATAAGCATATAAGAATTAACAATTAAATTAGGAGAAGGGTTTGAGAAAACAAACAGAGATTGGATTTAATCTCGAGTCCAGAAAACTGTCTCCTTAAAGCAGTTTCGCCCCGCACCAACCGTGTTTAGCGACCTGCTTCCCACGATAAAACGAGATACTAGTATAATCGATAGATCGAATATACTCTCAGCGAACTTGAACTGAGCCCGAGAACTATCACCGGAATATTGAAAAATTTAAGACTAAAGAGACCAAGAATGAAAGAGATGACTCTTATTTCCTTGAGTTAATAAAACTGGTGCCCTAAGACTCTATTTATAAATAGAGGCTTGAAAGGACTTGTTTTTCTTTTCGATGTGGTACATGGTATTTATAAGAAAAACTAAGGAATAGGTTTGTGCTACTCTCGATGTGGTACAAAACCACTTTTCATATTAAAAGGTAAAACTTTGGAACATCAGTTCTCATTCACCTTTTACTCATTTTGAGCGTGTTAATATGCGTTGGAATCCCCTCGAAGAGAAGAATACGTTCCAATAAATACACACCACTAACACATAATGTGTCTCACTCATATAGAGTCTCAAAATGATTCACAACTTAGTCTAAAATACTAAGTTTGTCCAATAATCCCCCACAAATGAGATTGATGGTCCAGTAGCACGCACCACATAGACACCACATAGATAGACAGACGCGGAGCTTGACTTGGTGATAGTTCCGGCGGTCAGATATAGCATACGATAGGTAGAGAATGCTCCTTGAACCTTCGCTCGAATAAGTATATCGACTTTACTGGTAGACAGTATGACGCGATGTCCTTGAACTGTTCGACCGTTTGTGTAAACGATGACATACTCATCACTATATCTTTCCTGACTCATTCAGTTCTCATGATTATGTCCATTTTGGCCCTGGAACATCGTCCTGGTTCTGCAAGAGTTTCTAAAGAATTGTGCCTCGCAATTCTCCTTTGAAGCGGCCATACTTCTCTCTTACATAGGTGATCTTTATCTTATAGAGTAACCCGCGTTTACTCAACCGAATATTATGTATTTAAACTTGAAATCCTTGTATTCGTCAAAGATCATTAAAAGCATAAAGCTTAACCTCGTACCTTACGGGTCTCACTGTTTCATCATCATAGAAATAGGCCAGGGGTTACCCCCACAGTGATTTGGTCATCATTATTTAGTTGTCTCATTGAACCAAGTTCTTGGGATCTCCAGTCAGCAAGGTTGGGTGTCCACCATGATGCCGTTAAGCAATAGGCAAGGCTCATTCCTCTCGATGATTTGACAACTATCTCTCGGTCTAACTAGATTTCCTTGTCTTAAAAAGATTCGCTCACTTTAATCATCTGGTTAGTGGATCCAAACATTATCATTTGACTTTACATAGTCAATCATGATAATTCTCGTTGAGAATAGTTGTTTAATGGTATTATGTCCTCATCATAGATGTGAGACATACCATTTCATACACAATAATGTGATCTCCCAATTTGCATATTGATTACACGATATATGCATATTGAAGACACATTTTCCTTGTCATTTAGGAATATCCTTACAAAGTGGCTACTCAGCCTTTTAACTGCATTTATTTTATGCACCAGACTCGTATTCCATCATGAATCGAGCTAAGTTTAGGATTTCCATGACACGACTGCTAAGTGTGAAATGTATTCTCGAATGACTTTTAAGTTCTTAAAGTCAAATATCTAATTTACATACTATATTCACATTGTACAATTAGATATTTTTCGTATTGCAGTCCAAGCTCACGAACACATATCATACACCTTAAATCTCATTGCAATCACTTCCAAGTGACCAATTTCCATTGTACTCGTGCATCTACCCAGTTTACCAACTGTGTAGCCTATGTCTAATTTTGTACAATTTTAAAAGTACAACAGACTTGCAATCCTTCTTGAGAGATCCTTGTTCATCTACGCTTGGATATATATAAATCCATTCCAGCTATGACAACTTTAGCTTCGTTGATCTCTTCAAAATTCACATCACCAACATGTGACATGTATCATCTAAAACTTTTAAAGTCACGAAGATTGTAATCTTCAAATAAAAACTTTTCAATCTCATCAAGATTTTCAGAGATGATCCTCTTGTCATTACTTCTCGTAATGATCAGATCACTCACATGCAATCAATTATGACTTGCATATCATGTGTAAATAACACATGCACACTTGTCAATTCTCTGATTTTGAATCAGTTTGACATCTCATATTGACATATTTCACATTTATGAAATAACTTTACTAGTTATTACTTAAGGCTTCACTTGTTATTGATATTACCAGCTTTTAGCGTCCCAAAAACCAGCAATTTCAGTTTGCATCATTACCGAGTTTAAGCGTCCTTAAACTGGCAATCCTTATTCACATAGCAACCAATTTTGAGCGTCCTCAAAATGGCAACCATGTCATTTATTTGAAGCCATTGCTTAGCATAGCAATATCAAATTTAATATGCCATTATTTCGTGTCAATGTTGTTTCACTCAACATGATCACCGAAAATACAGATTTTCTACTCTTGCTTTATCTAGAGCAACCCTCGGGTTCACGTAAATAGATATTTCTCCAAATATCTATTTAGAAAGACCATCTCAATGTTCATTGATGCACTTTTAAATTTCACAATACGATAATTTTAGTATCATCTTAATGAACCTTATTCTCAAAACTCGAGAATATTTCATAAATTATATAAGGTCATCACTTTCGACTGTAATATTTTTGTATCAGTCTGACCTTATACTTCCTTCAGACCCAGATATATTTTCCCAATTTAAAAATTCATTTGGGTCCTAATGCTTCTATCTCGTAAGAAGATCTATATATTTTTTAAAAAAGATTCTGTCAAACAGAACCACTCTCTCTATTTCTTAACATCCTTTCCCCCACAAAGGACATAGAGAGAACATGCACAATCCATTTTCCAGTACACGTGCTAGAAAATCTTGATTTATTGACTCTCAGTAATAGTCAAATTTTCTCTTGATATATTCACTTATCAAGAAATTATACGAGAATCACATTGCTTCTATTAAATTTACGAGTTCACCTTCAAGCAAATTATCAAGACATTCGGGACTAGCAATTATCCAAGTCTTTTGCTCTCTGCAGGTTCATCCTCACATTCATCCAATAACTCGTTGTTAGGTCCCAATTTGTTTGTAGAAGGGGGGGGGGTTGAATGCAAACAATACCGTTTAATCGAATAAAATGCGGAATAAAATTGTGAAACAAAATTCAAGTTAAATAAAACCTTTTATTAAACTTGAAAGGTGTTACAACTACGGTATCGGTTACAAGGGATTAATCTCAAATCAATTATTACAAATCTAGAATAAATTCGACATGAACTTTTTCTATTTTTGTAATTAAAAGATCAAATGCTAAATGCGATTTGAGATTAAGTTCTAGGGATTTTAATCCGCTAGATTGATACACAAGAACAAGATAAGTATTTCTAGTTGATTGGATTTAACTTTACAATCTAGAAATTGATCTTGAAGTTGCAGATGAGATGAAATATTTTTCTGCTCCTTTTTCTTTTGTTCTTGAGTTTGTGTTCTGTTTGATTGCTATTTTTTGAATGTAACAGACTTCTGCTTCTTTTTATCAAACAGCCGAATGTAAATTGATCTGGTATGACAATCCTTTTGGCCAGCAAGACTTTCGGTGTGACAAAATTTACAACTAGCAAGACTATTAAAATGAGCTAGCAAGACATTCGGTATGACTATTGATTGTCATACCGATTGTCATATTAGTTCAAATAAATTGTCTTGCTGAATTAATAACAGATTTTAATCTAAACAGAAATTCTAATAAGACAATTAAATATATTGGCATGACTTTCGGTATGACTATCAATTGTCATACCGATTGTCATACTAGTTCAAATGAATTGTCTTGCTGAATTTAAGCAGATTTTAAACCAATTAAAATCTTGTAAATCCTTAATATTAATTCTAAATTAATTAATCAATTTAATTCAATTAATCAATAAATTAATCTTTGCAGATTTAATTTATTTTCTTAATTAAATTATATGACTTTAATTAATTAATAGAGAATTAATACTAACGCTGAGCAGCATCCATTCTTCTGACAATCTTCTGAAAGTCACTGAGACTTATGAATCAATTCCGCCACTTCAATGCTGACACTCGATGTACTGTCTGGTTCATGAGTGACTAACTTCCGTGACGTTTTTCATGTCTTGACTTTGATATTCTGATTGAATCCTTGTAATAAATGATACCTTGACGAGATCTCTGTCACTTGATTAAATCCACGATCTTGATTTATATCACTGAGGCATGATCAAATTCTTGAACTTCTTCCAGTGAATCTTCAAGTCTGCAGATGAACAATGTTTCTTTATTCTTTGACAGATGTTACATTATGAGATCTCACTGACGATTGATCCACTATTTACTTATTACATTCTTATTTGAGTTGAGTTAAATACTCGAATAAACGAGTAGGCTATGACATATGCCTTTCAATCTCCCCCTATTTGCTTGTTAGACAATACCAACAAATACCTAGAGGATAACTCAACTAACAAATAAGAAAAAGATATAAACAGTAATGTAAAGTAAATAGCAGAAAAGTTCTGGATTATATTTAACATTTTCCAGATTCCAAATGAAATTTACAAGTGAATACAAGATAGATGTTCCTCTAGCCTGAACATATAACTACATTAGACTATCTTGATTCATAAAGCTCTAATCATATTACATTGAGTTTTGAGCTAATTGACTTCAGTTATCTTCTCTTCTGACTTCACCTTCTTCTAAATCTTGAAGCAATTCCTTGTCAAAGACACGATCCTTTTCTAAAGTGAAGCTTGCTGGTCTGACTGGTTGAACTCCAACTGACTTCAGCTTATTCTTGAGTTGATTGTATCTTTTAACATTCTTTTCACAATAAGCTTGAATCAAGTCAGCAGCTTGAGTCTTCAACATGGATGAATATCCAGCAGTTCTCAAATGATGTTCCATCCAGACCAGATGCTTAGCTGAGTAGTCTTTAAGAGATTGTACATCTAGCTGACAGATTTGAAGACAATCAGACTTAAAGAATCTCACCTTATGAGGATTATTGACCACTTGAGGACTAGCCCTGCTGGCAAACTCTTTAAGCCTTTCTCGAAGAACTTCATTCAATTCTGAGCTTCTTTTGACTTTGTTTAAAAGAACCCAAATCTCTGACAAAGAACGATTCTCAAATAGATGAAGTGACACCTTGAATGATCCTTCACTCTGACAATATACAAAAATGCTCATCTCATTTAGGGATCTATCAAAAGCAGTTGTGATCCTTGAGACTTCAGTCTTGATAGCATTCATGTACATGTCATTGTTAGGATTTGAGATTTCCAGCTTGTCAAGAAGATGTAAGAACTGCCTATCATTGTTAGTGCTCAGCTGAGGCATATCAAGTACTCTCCTAGCTTCATCCCATTTTTCACCAATCTTTAGTCTGACATCTCTTCTCCTTTCTTGAGCCTTAATGTCATGAAGACGTTGCTTTTGAAGAGTTTCTGTTCTTTGAATGTCTTTTCTCATGTCAATGATCTGAGAGACCTTCTTGAGTTCAGCTTCTTTTCTTTTCATCTCTGACTGCTCCTTCTGAAATTCTTTCTCAAACATAGGATCCACTTGAGCTTCTTCTTCCCATTCTCCAAAATCACTTTCCTCTTCAGCTTCAAATAACCCATCTTTATCTTCCTGAACTGGTTCAGTGGGAATGTCAAAAATATCAAAGTCATCCTGTTCTCCACTGTAGTAGACATCATCATCCTTTCCTTTGTTTCCAGCAGAGGTATCTTTTTCTTTCCCTTTGGCACTACTCCCTTTCTTCTCCCCCTTAGTTGAGGGATCCTCTACTGACTTTCCTTTGGAACCTCCATCACCTCCAGAGCCTGATCCTCCACCAGACGGTCCTTCAAAATAAGTTCTTTGTTCTTCATTAGGGCAATGAGAATTCTTGATCATGAAATATAGGTGCTTCATCCCTTCATTGAGATGTTCCATGCCCGTCTCTATCTTTAGAAATCTTGAGGAGTCCAGTGAATGATTCATCTCAACGAGGTCTTCAAGAGAAGTCATTCTTGTGTGTAGAGAGCAGAAGTTGGATATGTCATCAGCTGATAAAGTTGGAGTGTCCTGAATAGAATTGAGCTTTGGTATTACAGTGGTCTTTAGATCTGAGATGTCATTCCTTATGATTGCAAGCTGATTGTTGACAGAGGTGGAAGAAGAAGACCGTTCAACCACTTGTGCTTTGAATGCTTGAGCTTCAGCTTGGCTTTTAGCAAGTTCTTCTTTTAGGGCAGCAATCTGAGCTAACAGGTTTACAGTATCAGTGTCTGTGTGTGCTCTCACCTGAATTTCACTCGTGTTTGGTTCACTCACCTCACGTGCATGTGTTTCTCTCAATATAATTGCTCGTGAGGAGTCTTCCTGTTGCTGTTCTTCTGTACCTGCATTAAAAATCACCCTAGCCTCTTCAAGAGAGGTCAGTGGTGGTGCAATGGGAATTCGCGAGTCCCGATCCTCAGTCAATACTATCAAATCTTTTGGAATAGATGTCTGAATTGCTTCAGAGATAGATTGACCGAGTTGCCCTCCACTTTCTCCAGATAAATCTGCGAGTGGAGAATCCCATAAGGGAGCCAGAGGTGTTGGATCTGGGAGGGGAGAAAATGACTCTATTAAAGATGGCGGAGAGTCAGATTTTCCCTCTGAAGCATGTGACTGCTCTTCTGCCGTAACTATGGCAGGCACTGTAACCGACTCTACGTGCACTCCTCGCTGTGTGTCCTGAGTATGATCTGGGGAAGTGTATGGTTCCATTGTGAGTAATGGAATTGTGCTTGACTCAGTACAAGATGCCATGACCCTATGGCGAATTTCAATAGATGCATCATGTTGAGAGAATGCCTCTAGTAACTGTTCATTGGCCATTTCAAAGTCCATGTCCTGTTGGGAGGACAAGGATGGGCTTTCAGATGCCTCAGAATATGTTCTTCTTTTCTTAGGAGGAGGCAGAGTTGAGGGTTCACTCATATTTAACAATGTACTACTTCCTAGAAATCTTCTGGGTAACATTTTAGACAGTGGGGGAAAGGTTGAGATAGAATGTGACTCTGTGTTTGGCTCTATGACCTGGGATTGAAGCTGTGGTTCTACAACTTCATGGTCAGCCCTATCAACCACTGGGGGTCTTTCAACAGAAGTAGGAAGAGAGTGAGAGTGAGGAATTACTACCTGTAATGGAAGAGCCTGGGTGGCTTGAACCACTGGAGGTTGAGGTTGCTGTTCATGGCCGGGAAGATTGAAAATAGGTAAAGGAATATAAGTGGCCATAAAAGCAGATACAAGTACTGGAACTTGCATGAATTTGAAGGTTGTGTCTTGGCGAGTGTAAATCTTTTTGCTAACTGGAGGGGGTTCGGTTACTGCAGAGTTAGCAAAAAGGGCTTTGTGTTCAGGTGAGAAAAGATGATCTGCTATAAGCATGAGAAAACGAGCATAGTAACATGATACCCTACGATTTGTAGAATGATCACGTAAAGCAGAAGTTAGACGTCTCAAGAGAATGGGAAAAAGTAGTTTGCCAAAATTGATCCTTTGATTGAAAACAACTGCAAGACCAATATACTGCAGAGTGGAAGTGATGTTATGAAAATTGGATTTTGTGCAGTTGGCAAACACTTTGGAAAGTGTATCGAAGAAAATATCCCATTCAGACACCAAATTTGATTTAGAAAGTTTGGTTAAATTGATCACCCCCTGATAGTGAATAGCATTGAAAAAATTTGTGATATCATTTTCAGAGGGTAAATTACAGAAATTGTCTAGTGGAAAATTTAACGCACGATTGACGACTGTTTCATCAACTACATACTGTGTGTTTGCGACGGTGAATGAAAAAGATTTTGAATCATCGGCCACAGTAGAGGTTGTGCAAATCAGTCTAAGTAGATCGACGTTTAAAATCACATTTGATTTAATAGCAGAGCTAACAATCGAATGGTCATTTAAAAATCTAATCCATGGCTTAAATTTTTCAACATCACATTTTTCCGGATTAAAATAACCAACCTGATTATGCGCGACAATTTGGAAATTGAGAGCCATTTAAAATAATAATAAGACACACGCTTTTCAGAATTTTAAGAATAATATTAAGAAAATTCGAATTAATTAAATTAATTTAATAATTCGAATTAAATTAATTATAATCGAAAAATTTAGACAGAAATGTATCTCGTTAAAATTCTTAACTCACAAACGCAGTTTTGAAAAGCCAAAAGACACAAATCAGAAATTGAAATAAAAATAAAAAGTTCAAAATCAACAAACACAAATTGAATTTGAAGGGGCAAACTGATTTTTATTTGATTTTGCATTTTTTTTTTCAATAAAAAAAACCAACAGCACCTCTGTATATATATACTTGTATGTATATATCACAAAGTGATGAATTTGTGTGCTGAGTAAAAACTCGAGCAAGGAAAGAAGCAATTCGAAGAGAGAGAAGAGAGAAACTGAAGAGAAAAAAAACTGTTCGAATTTTTTGAAAAGAACTGAACTGCTGAAAATGGTTAAAAAAAAACAACAAACACACGCCTATATATAACAGCTGGTATGACAATCCGGGATTGTCATACCGATTGTCATACCAGGCAAAAGAAGGAAAAGAATAAAACAGAAATAAATACTAAAATTATAACTGGTATGACAATCTGATAGTCATACCGATTGTCATACCAGTATAATAATAAACGGAAAATAATTATATATATAGTTTATAACTGGCAAGACAATTGATAGTCATACCGATTGTCTTGCCAGTATAAAACTGTACTGAATAATATAATAAACAAAATTTAAACTGAAATGACTTTCAGCAAGACAATTTCAATTGTCTTGCCGATTGTCATATCAGCTTTAAACACAGAAACACATACATATATAAATTTATAAAGACTTATATAACTTAGTAAAAATATCAGAAAATATTTACAAAATAGTAAAACTGAAATACAGACCTATAATATTTACAGAAACAAAGACAATATATCAGAATTTATTATTTTTATTCCAAAAATAGATTTCTATTGAATTTTAGCACATAAAATTCATAGTAAAATATTTTTAGAGGAAATAAAATATTCTGAGATATTTTAAATTAACAAGTAGGGAAAATGAAAATAGATAAGATAATATATATTACATAGAAATAAGCAAGAAATATGATAAAATGATAAAATAATTTGCAAATGAATTTTTCATTTATGAAAAATTTATTTGTAAATTCATTCAAGAACAGATCCCAGATATTAACTAAATTAATCACTAAAACTATTCAACATGCCCAATTTACCAACTAATCTGGTAAATGTGGATTCGTCAAGTGGTTTAGTGAAAATATCTGCTATTTGTTCTTCTGTTGGAACAAAAAATAGTTCAACAGTACCATTCATGACATGCTCTCTAATAAAATGATACCTGATGTCAATGTGCTTTGTCCTCGAGTGCTGCACAGGGTTGTTGGTGATGGCTATTGCACTTGTATTGTCACATAAAATAGGAATCTTGTTCAATACAGAGCCATAGTCTCGTAGTTGGTTCCTAATCCACAAGATCTGAGCACAGCAGCTTCCAGCAGCAATATATTCAGCCTCGGTCGTTGAGTTGGAAACTGTTTGTTGTTTCTTACTGTACCATGAGACTAGCCTGCTTCCTAGGAATTGACAACTTCCTGAGGTGCTTTTCCTATCAACAACACTTCCTGCATAATCTGAATCTGTATATCCGACAAGGTTAAAACCAGATTCTTTAGGGTACCAAATACCTAGATTTGGTGTTCCCTTAAGATATCTTAAGATTCGTTTAACAGCAACGAGATGAATATCTCTAGGATCCGCTTGGAACCTTGCACATAAACATGTAGCATACATAATATCTGGTCTACTTGCAGTAAGATAGAGTAACGAGCCAATCATACCTCTGTAGCTTGTGACATCTACCTTAATGGAGTTTTCACATGGTCCAAGCTTGACAGCTGTAGTTGATGGAGTCCTTGCTGATGCAGAATCCTCTAGATTGTACTTTTTGAGGAGTTCCTTGAGATACTTGGATTGACAAATAAATGTTCCATCTAATCTTTGATTTACTTGTAATCCAAGAAAGAACTTCAGCTCTCCCATCATGCTCATTTCAAACTTGTTGTGCATTAACTTAGCAAATCTCTTACAGAGATTATCATTAGTAGACCCAAATATTATATCATCCACATAGACTTGGACTAATATAGTATCCTTCTTATGTGTTTTAGAAAAGAGAGTTTTGTCTATGACACCTCTAATAAAGCTATTTTCAATAAGAAATTCAGAGAGAGTGTCATACCATTTTCTTGGAGACTGTTTTAGCCCATAGATAGCCTTGAAAAGAAAGAAGACAAAATCCAAATGATCTGGATCTTCAAAACCAGGAGGTTGCTCTACATATACCTCTTCATCCAGCTTTCCATTCAGAAAGGCGCTCTTGACATCCATTTGATAAACTTTAAAGTTTGAAAATGCTGCGAATGCCAGAAATATCCTGATGGCCTCAAGTCTAGCCACTGGAGCATAGGTTTCATCATAATCAATGCCTTCAGCTTGAGAATACCCTTTAGCTACCAGTCTTGCCTTGTTTCTTGTAACCACACCATCTTCATCTAGTTTATTCCTGAATACCCACCTAGTACCAACAGCTTTCTTGTGTACAGGCCTAGGTACCAGTTTCCAGACTTGTTGACTTTCAAACTGATTGAGTTCATCTTGCATAGCAATCACCCAATCTGGATCAGTCAGTGCTTCTTCAATTTTCTTAGGTTCCATCTCAGAAAGAAATCCTGAGAACAGACACTCATTTTGAGTAGCACGTCTAGTTCTGACTCCAACATCTGGATCACCAATAATCAACTCAAAAGGGTGAGCTTTATTCCAGACAGTCTGTCTTGGAAGATTTGATCTTGATGATTCGCCTTGAAATTCATTGTGATGTTGTGTCCTACTAGATGATCCTTCAGCATCTCCCCCTGAGTTGTTGCCATGTTGACTTGAAGATTCTCCGTCAGTAGCAGTGGTATCTCCATTGTTGCCAAAGTTTCCATCACTATTACCTTGAGTATCATCAGGATTAACAGGTTCTTCACCAGCAACAACCTCAGGTTCTTGACCATGTTCTGATTCTGAATCTGACGTATCATCAAACTTCAGTTTCTCAGAAGGATCTTCAGTTTGGATACTAGGGAGTTTAGTGTCATCAAATGTAACATTGACACTTTCAGTTACTTTGTGTTGATCAATGATATACACTCTATATGATCTTCTTCCATATCCAACAAAAATACCCTCATATGCCTTTGCCTCGAACTTACCACGACGATCATCTCCATCCTTGAGCACGAAGCATCTGGCACCAAATACATGAAAGTATTTGATAGAAGGTTTCTGTTCATTCAAAATCTCATAAGGAGTTTTCATGAAGTCTTTGTTGATTAGAGTTCGATTCTGAGTATAACATGCAGCATTGACAGCTTCAGCCCAAAAGTACATTGGAAGACCTGATTCACTTAACATCGTTCTTGCAGCTTCAATCAATGTACGATTCTTCCTTTCTACCACTCCATTTTGCTGAGGGGTTCTAGGAGCTGAAAATTGTCTGGTAATCCCTTTGTCTGTACAGAATCCATTGAGAAGTGCATTCTTGAATTCTGTCCCATTATCTGACCTTATTGCTCTAACAGGGACGTTAGAATCTAACTCAATCATCTTGATATGATCAATCACAACTTGTGGTGTTTCATCCTTAGAGTGAAGAAATAAAACCCACGTATACTTGGAATAGTCATCAACTATCACAAGACAGTAACACTTCTTTGACATAGAAAGGATATTAACTGGACCAAATAAATCCATGTGCAATAATTGCAGAACACTAGTTATGGAAGATGTGTCAGTGCCTTTGTGACTTGCTTTCTTTGACTTTCCTTTCTGGCAAGCCTCACATAGTCCTCCTGGAGAGAATTCCAGCTGAGGCAGACCTCTTACCAATTCTCTTTTGACAAGAGAATTCATTGTTTTGAAGTTGAGATGGGAAAGTCTCTTGTGCCATAGCCAACTCTCATCTGACGATGCCTTTGCATAGAAACAATTGACTTCAAGATTGCTTCCAGAGTTCATGTCAGCTACGAACAGATTTCCTTTCCGGATTCCCATTAAGGAGTGTTTTTCACTTTTCTTGTGCAGAATCTGACACTTCAGCTTGTCGAATAAAACATTGTAGCCGTTGTCACAGAACTGACTAATGCTAAGCAGATTGTGTTCAAGTCCTTGCACAACATATACATTTTCAATGATAACATTTCCAGCTAGCAAACAGCCATATCCCTTCGTTAAACCTTTGATGTTATCTCCAAAGGTAACCACTGGGCCAGCTTTCTCAACCATATTTGATAGCAGGGCTCTATCTCCGGTCATATGTCTTGACGATCCGCTGTCAAGAATCCACACTACCGGTTGTACCTGTTTAATGCCCTGCAATACAAATGGATTAGACCTTCTTCGGAACCCAAGCTTGGCTGGGTCCGGCATACTTGTAAAATTGGCCTTTATCAGGCAAAACAACATTCTTAATTTCAATATTCTCAACATTCTCAATGACTGAACATTTGACCTTGTGAACAGCCTTGACAAATTTCTGTTTAGGCTTAGGCACAAATGTCTCCTTTCTAGCTTTAGGAGGACTAGCAGTCATAGACCTATCATGCTTTCTATTATTCACATGCTGACGAGGAGTAGTCTTATCATTAGAAACATGCTTACCATTAAAATAAGCAAACAACAGATTAAAAGCACAAGACATACAATCAGGAACACCACATGCTTTATGAGAAGGATTAACAATAGGCAACTTATGCATGGTAGACATGGAATTTGTGTTATCCAACTCATGTGTGTCTGAGTTAGTCTCAGTTGCTTTCACAACCTTGACTGGAACTTTTGACACACTTGACTTGGAGACATCTTTCCCATTAGCATTATCTTCAGCACGGATTTCTTCTTGAATAATAAAAGAGGTCTCATCAAATGGTTCAGCAATTGATTCTTTATAGAGGGGTTCATCAACACCCTTAAGCACATATGGTACTTCCCTGCCTTTAGCACATACATGAGGAGGGGAGTTTATGCTTAATTTTCCAATAGCAGCATTGTAATCATAACCTATTCCATGTGTTTGATTAACAGCTTGCTTATTGTAAAACTCTTTGGACTTCGAACAAGAATTAAAGTAAGCTTTAACCTTAGCCTCAAGACCGGTGATCTTGTCTTTGAGAATAGTTTCGAGTTGTCTATAACAGTCAACTCTATTCTCTAGAAAAGATACTTGTTCTTTTAGTTTATCTTGATTAATGTGCACAAGTCTTAATTCATTGACCTCTTCCTCAAGGTCTTTGATTTGTTGATTTAACAATTCATTATCACGACGAGCACAATCTAAGGAACCTCCTAGATGATAAACTAATTCAGCATCAGTAAATTTTACCTCTTTTCTTGACGATGAGGTGCTTGCATTACTAGCCATGAGAGCAAGATTCCCAACTTCTTCATCTTCACTGTCAGTATCATCCCAGCTTCTTCCCTTTGCCAGGTACGCCCTTTCAGATTTACTCTTCTGATTAGAATCGTAAGAGTTCTTCCTAGCTTGTTTTGGCTTCCTGCATTCTGTGGCAAAGTGTCCCAACTCATTACAGTTGAAGCATCGAATGGTGCTTCGATCAACCATCCCTGTTTTATACCCACCACTGCTGGTGTTAGAGGATGAAGATCCACCTTTCAGAAATCTGTTGTAGTTGGACTTGTACTTGAACTTGGGATTCCTTTTGAATCTGACATTTGAGAATCTCTTGACAATCAGGGCCATTGACTCATCCTCCAATTGCTCCAGTTCTTCCAAGGAATAATAATCATCTCCTGATTGATTTGTAGTAGGAGAATCAAATTCTGCTACTATCACATTATCTTCAACCTTGGAAGACTGTACCATTCTTTCTGACTGTTGAGATTGTTGTTGATATTGTGGTTGTTGTTGTTGTTCATCAGCTACTAGAGCAGTAGACGTGCTGACCACTCTTCCTTTCCCGTAAACTTCCTTCTGCTGAATCTGCTCCAACTCATAAGTCTTTAACACACCATAGAGCCTTTCCAAAGAAATCTCACTCAGATCTCTTGCTTCTCTTATGGCAGTGATTCTATGTTCGAGATGAGTTGGCAGTGTTAAAAGGAACTTTTTGTTGACCTCCCTGATGGAATAGTATTTACCATTAATGTTCAGGTTGTTGATCAATGCATTGTACCTCTCAAACACTTCAGTGATTCCTTCTCCTGGATTGGATTTGAAGTATTCATACTCAGAGGTTAGGATTTCTAGTTTGTTCTCCCTAACTTCCTCTGTGCCTTCATTAATAATCTCAATAGTTTCCCAGATATGTTTGGAATCTTTACAATTCATCACATGTCTATTCATCAGGGGATTAAGGGAATCTACTAAGATTAATTGAAGGCTAGCATCCAGGGAAGCTTCTTCTATTTCAGCAGGAGAGAAGTCCTCAGGATCCTTCACATAAGTTCTCGCTTTGGTGATCACCACATCATTTTCTATTACCTCTGGTTCCATAACCATAGGAATTTTTGGACCCTTCTTCAACACTTGCAAATATTTGGGATTAGCAACCTGTAAAAACAGTAGCATCTTCTTCTTCCACATAACATAATTTTCTTTATCGAAAAGTGGAATTTTAACGGTTCCAACTTTTTGTGTAGTCATTATGAATTTTTTTTTAAGTGAATAAAAAATTCAAGAAGTGAAAGAAACACAAAAGTCTAGGATCTAGATTTGTACGTTAATCAGAAGGCTCTGATACCAATTGTTAGGTCCCAATTTGTTTGTAGAAGGGGGGGGGTTGAATGCAAACAATACCGTTTAATCGAATAAAATGCGGAATAAAATTGTGAAACAAAATTCAAGTTAAATAAAACCTTTTATTAAACTTGAAAGGTGTTACAACTACGGTATCAGTTACAAGGGATTAATCTCAAATCAATTATTACAAATCTAGAATAAATTCGACATGAACTTTTTCTATTTTTGTAATTAAAAGATCAAATGCTAAATGCGATTTGAGATTAAGTTCTAGGGATTTTAATCCGCTAGATTGATACACAAGAACAAGATAAGTATTTCTAGTTGATTGGATTTAACTTTACAATCTAGAAATTGATCTTGAAGTTGCAGATGAGATGAAATATTTTTCTGCTCCTTTTTCTTTTGTTCTTGAGTTTGTGTTCTGTTTGATTGCTATTTTTTTGAATGTAACAGACTTCTGCTTCTTTTTATCAAACAGCCGAATGTAAATTGATCTGGTATGACAATCCTTTTGGCCAGCAAGACTTTCGGTGTGACAAAATTTACAACTAGCAAGACTATTAAAATGAGCTAGCAAGACATTCGGTATGACTATTGATTGTCATACCGATTGTCATATTAGTTCAAATAAATTGTCTTGCTGAATTAATAACAGATTTTAATCTAAACAGAAATTCTAATAAGACAATTAAATGTATTGGCATGACTTTCGGTATGACTATCAATTGTCATACCGATTGTCATACTAGTTCAAATGAATTGTCTTGCTGAATTTAAGCAGATTTTAAACCAATTAAAATCTTGTAAATCCTTAATATTAATTCTAAATTAATTAATCAATTTAATTCAATTAATCAATAAATTAATCTTTGCAGATTTAATTTATTTTCTTAATTAAATTATATGACTTTAATTAATTAATAGAGAATTAATACTAACGCTGAGCAGCATCCATTCTTCTGACAATCTTCTGAAAGTCACTGAGACTTATGAATCAATTCCGCCACTTCAATGCTGACACTCGATGTACTGTCTGGTTCATGAGTGACTAACTTCCGTGACGTTTTTCATGTCTTGACTTTGATATTCTGATTGAATCCTTGTAATAAATGATACCTTGACGAGATCTCTGTCACTTGATTAAATCCACGATCTTGATTTATATCACTGAGGCATGATCAAATTCTTGAACTTCTTCCAGTGAATCTTCAAGTCTGCAGATGAACAATGTTTCTTTATTCTTTGACAGATGTTACATTATGAGATCTCACTGACGATTGATCCACTATTTATTTATTACATTCTTATTTGAGTTGAGTTAAATACTCGAATAAACAAGTAGGCTATGACATATGCCTTTCACTCGTAAGTTTATTTAAATGACTTTTAATTACAGATCTACTAGGATCTACTAGCTTATCGCATAAGCATTCCTAAACTCTGTAATAGTATTCTTACGAATCTCAAAAATTAGATTCATATATCGGATATTATTAGACTCAACCATTGTCTATGTATCCATCCAAAATATCTCAATTGATTTTGGATCTCATGCTACCAACAGAGGTATTGGTATCAAGTTTCGAGATACCCCCACATTTCAATTATTTTCAAGAATGTTTCATTACATTCCACAATTCATAGAAAATTCAATAATTTTCTATTTTAGATACCCCCACAATTTTAATATTTTACAGAATGTCAGAAAATATTCCAAAACTAATAGGAAATTTAATTATTTCCTTCTGTGGTATCATGTTTAAGGAACGATTAGCCCTTCGTAACTAATATCCTCAAATTCAGTGATAGTCTGAGCTGATCACAATCGTTTTGCATCTCTCTCAGAGCGCAACTCAAGCCTGCATCTACTCCATTTATTTAATGCGAGTAAGGTGCAACGACCTCATGAATATTCACGTTGCAAACAGAATTTGCCCGGTGATTATTCATCATCAAATTTATTCACTACCATCTTAATTATCTGTATTAAGTTGGATTTACCCTTGAGTTTATAGAGCACACATCTCTCTATTTAGCTTCAATATTGACTCGACTACGAGTACGAGTGATAAATGTTTTACTATCAAACCAGACAGTAAACACGTATCGTGTCACTACCTCTCATCTGAGCAGGTTTTACGTCATTCATTAAAACCTATAAGATTTTAATATCATGTTTAAAGAACTTCCCGTGGTTCTTATCATTAAAAATTCAATTACCGAATTTCTCTAAAATATTTACATGGTTCACACGAACCTGCAAATCTGGCTCACCTACTGGTACAACCATAAAAGGCCCAAGGAAGAACATAAATCTTCAATAACCCCACATTCAGTGATCCTTGATCAACTGATGCGTTAGGGTTACCAACTTTTCGGATTTTCTCCGAAGTTCAGCATAACTACTGAGATCAATATTCGCCGTATTAAGTATCATATGGATCACTATAATAGGCTCGTGGGTCACTGTCGCAGCAGACCGACACCAACACGTGAAATTACTATTTAACTGGAGGAAAAATCCAACCAGAAAAATATAATTTATGTGCCGACCCATAACCTGTACTCCAGGCCCATTAGGTTTTTTAATGTGAAGAATCCTGAGCAATTGTAAATCTGGTTCACTTCAGCTGCCCACCTCGTCACATTATTTAACAACAAACATGTTACTGCATTCTATCCAGTATTACAAGTTGGTGATATAACTCCATTATTAAAGATTAAACAATAATAATTGATGCCTTATCATCACTCAACAATGATTAAAAAATTAATCACCAAATAATCAAGTTCCATCATGAAGGGTCACATTTATGTAGCCATATCATTTAATTGCATAGCAATATCATGTTATGAACTTGCAAACACGCATGTAAACTATAACATATACGATTCTTGTATCAGTGTACTAATAATTCCAAAATCAATTCAGAATTAAGAAATCAATCTCCATGTTAACAAAACATAATAAGCTATCCATTAATAGTGAAAACATGGACGAATTATAAATTTGGGTTTAATCTACCAATTTATAATGATCAACCCGAGAGAGATGTCACCAAATATGTCCACTTGAATATAAGTTGATCATAAATCAATAACCATTAAAGCATCAATAGCCTTATAAGAAACCAATTATCCAACAACTTTGTGCTTACTTTTGCCTCGTACCTGTTATGCTTAAACAAAGCACCACTTAAAATCAATTTTATATTAATTTCAAGCACATGGCAACAAGTGATCAAAGAAATTAACGCACTAAATTTAATTTAATTAATGAGGCAAATAATGGCCACTCATATACCCATAAATAAATCCAATTTAAACAATCAAATTGACTTTTGCGTCTACTCACAAGAAAGTATGAAAATTGAAGAAAACTGCTTTAAGATTGTTATCAATCTTGTACGATAAAGACATTATTATATATATATTGAATATATAACTAATTCATAAGAACATTGCTAATTCTTAAATCACATAAGCATATAAGAATTAACAATTAAATTAGGAGAAGGGTTTGAGAAAACAAACAGAGATTGGATTTAATCTCGAGTCCAGAAAACTGTCTTCTTAAAGCAGTTTTGCCCCACACCATCCGTGTTTAGGGACCTGCTTCCCAGGATAAAACGAGATACTAGTATAATCGATAGATCGAATATACTCTCAGCGAACTTGAACTGAGCCCGAGAACTATCACCGGAATATTGAAAAATTTAAGACTAAAAAGACCAAGAATGAAAGAGATGACTCTTATTTCCTTGACTTAATAAAACTGGTGCCCTAAGACTCTATTTATAAAGAGAGGCTTGAAAGGACTTATTTTTCTTTTCGATGTGGTACATGGTATTTATAAGAAAAACTAAGGAATAGGTTTGTGCTACTCTCGATGTGGTACAAAACCACTTTTCATATTAAAAGGTAAAACTTTGGAACATCAGTTCTCATTCATTTTTTACTCATTTTGAGCGTGTTAATATGCGTTGGAATCCCCTCGAAGAGAAGAATACGTTCCAATAAATACACACCACTAACACATAATGTGTCTCACTCATATAGAGTCTTAAAATGATTCACAACTTAGTCTAAAATACTAAATTTGTCCAACAGACTTACTTGGATCCCGGCAGGTAAACTAATTACAGAGCCTTAAATGCGTAGTCATCTTGTTCCACTTGTAATTCAAATACCTTTTTTTCCTCTTAATAGCAACTACCAAATGCAGTACGGGAAATGACATCACTTGTTAATGTTTGAAGAGAAGGCCACACATCTAACTCGTATGAGTTTCTCCCCTCCCCTATCATTTCCATCCATTTGATTGTCATCTCACGGCAACACAAATCAAATGCTGGTAGCATACCCTGCAATGTGCAATCACAATATAACCTTTTTTGATCTCATTTCTTGAAAATAAAAACTTCGCACTGATGCATTTATAATCACGCCAAATGCAAAATTGTGATAGTTAGTGCAAAATTGTGATGGTTAGTTAAATCAGTACCTTCAACTTTTCAGTGTGGAAAGCGGGATTGAGTAGTCTTCTGTGCGTAGTCCACTTACTTCCGTCAATTGATGAGAGGCCTTGAATTAATTTCTTAAAAATTGGGTGCATCGTTGGCTTTGGATATTTAAAGTTCTTATTCAAAACTTCTTTTACCATTTCAGGATTCATAATAACAATCCTTGGTGTTGGCCCAGACCAGGAAAATGTTCTTTTACCTTCAAAACACAATATATTATCATACAAAGAAAATAAAAAGAGTTATATGTAGATTGAATTATATAATCTTCACAAAGCAATTCAAACATTTATACTAAGAACAATAGTGTATCCGCAAGGCAAGAGTTCAGACAGACTACTCTATGGAATGTGAATTATAACATAACTGAAGTTGTCATTCAATTAAGTCGAGCCTGGTAAAGTACAAATTTAAATATCAAACTTTAAACACGAGCCTAATTCGTGCAAATACTGAAATCACTAAAATCTGTAGTTGGAACCTCAATCTTACAATATTTTCTATACTGATTGACCCGACAACATACATAACCCATACCAATACATACATAATCAAATACCAATACCCAATATCAATACCAATACCAATATCAATAACAAATATTTAAATTAAATATATTGGGGTTAGGAGACTCGAACACGAGTCACTCCCTAGACCGAACTCTGATAAATAAGTCTAAAATCTTAAGGCGGTAGTGGAAGACCCGAACAAGATATTATACTCTTAACAGATATTAACTAATTATATTTTTAAATACTTGACTGGCTAGAAAACGCTTCATGGCTGAGTACTTATCAATAATGAAGTAAAATTATTTGTACCTTAGTCGCAGACGAGCTTGCAGAGAAAGGGAGTGGTACGAGAAGGCACGTCATGGGAGATGGAAATGGAGTCTTATCTTGTTGCCATTAACATGGACATGTTTTCCTTGGTATCTCCCTACAAAAAGCGATAAGAGTTGCCATGAAAGCCTTGTTTCATAAGGTGTTTTTTGAACTTTTTAGGCCTCAACCAAACCCAGAACTCTCCATAATACACTTGTAGGCTGTAGCTGAAATTACTGCTACTGCTATAGTTATCTCTAACAAGGGGGGCTTCATTTTTTTTTGCTCAGACTTTCCGGGCTTCTGTGCTGCTTATATAACGATTCGGGCGGGACATATTTCGTTTTTAGGTTCTGTTTGAGATTGCTGTTAAAAGATGTGCTGTTAGAAAAAGTGCTGCTGTAAAAATCAAATGATTGTTTGGAAATTTTTTTGATACGTATATGCTCTGATGTAAAAAATTTAAAATAATGATGTTTTTGTAAGTTTTGATGGTGAAATCAACATCTGCTTCCCGCAACAGCTGAAAACAGCTTTTTTCTAAAAGTATGGGGGGACTTACTTTTTCTAACAGCGGCTTTTAGGCCAAAAGCACTTTTCTGAAAAACAACTTTTAAATTTTACCAAACAGTCTTTTAACTGCTTTTCTAACTGCTTTTCAGCGAAAAGCTGCTGTTGCTGTGTGCAACAGCAATACCAAACACACCCTTAATCTCGTTCATTACCTAATATATACACAAAAGGGGAGCCACCACAATGAAATGTTAAAAAGGGGTGCCAATACCCACTAACGTGTTTTTACATTTTTATTAGTATTTTATTGAAGTTGTGCGGGTGTTATTGGGGTTTCGAGAACCGGATTTTTTCAGAATTACGGATCGAGGACTGGACCGGCTCTATCCGGTCTTGGGACCGGACCGGACAGTAAAAACTCGGATTGGACCGGGATCGGACCGGTTTAATTAATATTTATATAAAAAAATTATTTATATAATTTTATTTTAATTTTTATTTCAAATTTATATATATTAAAAATTTTGTTACTTGATACGTCAATAAAAATTTAAAAGTAAATATATATTTTAATATTTTAAAAGTAAATATAAATTTTTAAGTGTATGAATATCAATATTATATAATATAAAACACGAAATTTAGTAATTTAAAGTGTAGTATCGATCTATTTTATTATATGAATTTATTATTTATTAATATGGATCAATAAAATATGATATGGGTGAATTTTTGATATTTATATATAATCTTATAAGATATCAATTAAAGGTAAAATAATTATATATATGAATTCAGGTCCATTCACGTCTAGACCGGATTTTTTCAGGTCTTGTACCGGACCGGACCGGACCGGACCGGACCGAAGACCTGATTTTTTCAATTAAACGGACCGGGGACCGGACCGGGTATATTCGATCCTGTCCGGGTCTTGGACCGGTAGACCCGGTCCGGTACGGGTTACAGGTCCAGACCAGAATTCTGTGCAGCTCTAATTGTGGTGATGCATAAATAATTTTTTTTTTATTTATTTTATACATTTTTTATTAAATAATTGAAATTGACATCTTATGGTAACGATCAATGAAATATTTTTTAAAACAAGAATGTTAAAAATGACAAGAAAGAGAGAAAATATATAATATATAATATTTATAATTTTGTGACAAAATTGCCCTCGACAACAATGGAAGATCTCTTAAAAGTTGTTAATAGCATAATAACCCGTGCGAGACACATGTCATTTTCTAAAAAAGTTTTGTGTATCATGTAATTTTAATGTTCTTAGTTATTTTTTTATTAATAAATGTTGTATAATATCTAACGTATATCAAATACAAGTTGATTGTTTATCAATGTTTATTATTTTCATACATGACATTACCAAATTACACAACGTTTCCAATATAACTCATTAAGCAATATATATATATATATATATATATGTATTCTTGTTTGTATTGTATAATTTGTATTTAATGATCAATATGAACAGGGTAGTCAGTATATATTTAAAATGAAACGATTAAACTTAACCCGTAGAATGCCGTTAGTATGTTTACAAAGAAAAAACTAAAAATTAAAATATATGTTGAATACTGAGTTGACAAAAAACTTACATTTTATTTAAATAAATTATACGTGATGGTCTATATTATTAGTGAGTTAATTACTAACTTACAATTAACTTATTCAATTTAAAATATTAAAAAAATGCTTAACTGAAGTCAAAATAACTTTGCAATTATAATATATAATAATGTAAAATTTACAATATTGTTAATATAAAAGTTGATTTTTTATGAAAATGTTAGTTTTTGAAATTCAACGTATGTATGTATGGAAAAATGTTAGTTTTTTATTTACACTACTGTTAACAAAGTAAGATTAAGTTGTATGTGTGTGTCAGCATGTGAATTATCGTATGTTACATTTTTTAGTAAATTACGATAATTTCAATTATTTATATAATAAATATCTGATTTATATACATGTATAATCATTATTAACATCTAGTGGGGCAATTGATTACTTAATAATTATTTTAATTATTTTTTTATAGTAAAAAAATATTAAAAATATATGAGATATATTTTCAAACTAAAAAATGATTAGTAAATAAGATAATAATCTATTTATGTACAAAGCCTAACTTTATATCTGGAATTCAATTTCTTAAAATTACCTGTACAAATATTCAAGTAACTATTTTTTTTTGCGGAATTCAAGTAATTATTTTTAAAGTTAAATAAAATATTCATTTAACACATTTAAATATTATTTGTATGATAAAAAACATTTGTGACAATATGATGTATTGGTATAAAGTTGTATATATGAATGAAATATCTCAAGTTTGATTTGCACAAATCACATGTTTTCTATAAATATTAAAAATTGGGATAGTTTGATCTTTTTAATGAGACTTTTTTATCTTATAAATTTTATTCCCTTATTGTCCTATTATACATAAAAGAGATGGCAACTGTTCTTTTGTGACCAAAAAAAATGTCAACCGATAAGTCTGTCTCAGTGAGTCGTTGACTAATGCAATATAATTTTTGACAGTGGTATTCTAGAAATAACATTTCATTTTTGCATTTTTTATATTTCTTATTTAATTTTGATTATTCTGAAATTATGAATAATTGATAAATCTAATAAATTAAGAAGTTTAAAAAAAATCACCGATAAGTTGCTATCTTATTATCACAAATATAATATCATAAAATTATAATATTTATTAGTCAATCATCAATTTAATAATTTTTTATTTTAATAATATAAAATTTTAAAAAAATTAGAAAAATAAATTGAAATGATATAAGAGGCGCCACCACGCCGCCCTCGTCTTCTGTTTATATAAATATACAATAATATAATGATATAATAATTTTAAAAAATATTTAGAAAATATAGCTATAGATATTTTTCTTTATAATATTTCATTGGCTAAAAATTAAAATAAAATATTTAGAAAAATATAATATAGTAAGTTAATTTTAGGAGAAAGAGAAGAAATGATATCAAAAAAAAGAAATTTAGAAAAATACCAAGATGATAAGTTGATTTAAAAAGAAAGGAGAAATTTTAGGAAAATATGATGATGGTAAGTTAGTTTAAAAATTTTAGGAAGATGTCGTAGATTTCTTAAAAGAATATTACGAATGATGATAAATATTATAAATACTTGTTTTTGTAATATTTCATAGGCTAAAATTAAAATATTTTTTAAATTAATTATTTATAGATTCTTATTTTTGTAATATTTTAGAGACTAGAAATTAAAAGATAATTTTTAAGAAAATATTATATAGTAATTTGATTTTAGAAGAATTTGAAAAAATTGTATTGAAAAAACTAGAAGAATATCAAGATGATATGTTTGTTTGAAGAGAATGTGGAAGTTTAAAGAAAATATTACGATGGTAAGTTGATTTAAAAATGTTAATGGAAAATATTGTAGAAATTTTAGTATAATATTACGAATAATCATAATATATTTATAAAATATAAGATAATTGTAATTTTTAAAATTTATTAACTTAAAAAGTTGAAAAAATTAAAAAAGAAAAGAAAAAGAATGACACGATTTGAAAACCGCCACCTATCGTTGTTTTCTCCTTTATATAATCATATTGTTTTCTTTTTTTAATTAATTTATCAGGCTCTAAATGATGTTTTGAATGACGGTTTAAATGAAATTTTATTAATGCGGTAATTTAGCTATTTTAATGTTTGACTAATTCAATATACTAGTGTAGAGTAATTTACGCATTAAATCTCATTTGTTGTCACTGTTTAATGATAATTAGCATAAATGTCCGTGTATATATATTAAAATATTAACTCGAGCGAACTTACATCTATAATAGAAATGATTTTTGAATACTAAAAAAATGTTTATTTTTATTTTATCTTATATCTTATATTCGTATAGTAATTATTTAATAATGACGATAAATTTTAAAAATTTGATTGCATATCGTAAAATTTAAATAAATAAAAATGTGATGACATAAAATTCATTACTAGATCGTCTTATTTTTTTCATACATACTATCAAAGTAAGATTAGACAACTTAAGTGGTGATAGCTTACTTCCCTTTTATCGTAGAGTTCGATTTCCGATCATCCCAATAACTTTGAAATTATATATTTATTGTAAAGCATGTAAGTTTACATACTAAAAAAATAAAAACTATATTATTAAAATAAAAATATTTGAAGTTTGTTTATAAGGACATAAATCGGGTCACTTAGGGGTCAGTAAGGGTTATCCCCGCCCCCGATCCACGAACTCACCCTGAATCCCGAATACGGATTCTTTTCCTCTTTGATCCCCGCCGTAACGGTAATTCCCCGAGGATTGGGAAAATAATTCGTATTATATAAAAACATTAATATTATCTCATTTTTTAATATCACATCATATTAAAATTGATTTACAATATAAAGAAATAACAAATTAAAAATTAAAAATATTTATTATATTACCTTATAAAAAATTGATCAACAAAATTATAGATTGTTTTAAAAGTATGATAATATTTTAAATCCTATTATATATACACACACACCGTGGGTAAATTAATAAGAATATAAGACATATTAAAACTAATGTAAAATGACATGCTCACTTAAAACATAATAACAAATGAAATTTACTCAAAAAAGTATCATGAGAGCAATTAAATTGGCCAAATTGAAGGTGTAAATTATTGTCTAATTTAATAAATCTTTTAGCAATAGTTTTCTTATTTTAGAAATATACTTAATAACAAATAATGAAATGCACTACATTTAATACATTATTTATATTAGATCAAATTTTAATATTTTATTTTTTCATAGCATTGCCCGAATAGTCCAAATCATTATTTTAAAACTAGATTGTTTTAATCAAGATATCGACCGAGTACACATACTCAAACTTATTCACGAGCTGATTTTTTATTAGTTCGAATAAAACTTGCTTTTAAGTCTAACTCGGGCTAAACTCGGTCTTACTCGGATAAAACTTTAAAAAGTCTAACAATGAATAAATGGTAAAAAAGCATTGAACCAATATAATTATTTAATAATCTTACAAAATTTTACATAATTTACTTATTCACGTCACTGTGTAATCTATATGCTCGATTTCGTATAAAACTAATAATTTTAACCTCATAGTGAATTATGATAAATATTTTTTCAGTTATCTAGGAGATATATACAATAATTAAAAGAATAAGAGTAATATATATTATTCCGGTTGGTTACATATTTAAAATAACATGTAACTTTTATATTATACATATATGTACTAATAAATTAGTTTTAGAAATTAACTTTTTGATATATTTAATTTTTGATCCGAGTAGTAATTTCCAGTACTCTCGAATCAAATCGAATACTCTTGACTCCATAAATTCATTAAGTCAAATTTAATTAACTAAATTATGATTTTTACATAACAAATTCAAATAAATTATAATAAAATATTTAATATTATAAAAATATAAATCATAACAATTAACAAAATATTTGATACACATATATAAATAATATACATATATAAAAATGATATATTTATATACACACATATATATAAGTACGGGTGTGCGTATATTTTTGTTTAAATAACAAAGTGATGGCATTTTTGAAATTTCATAGTAAAACTATAATAACTAAATTAAAAAAATGGAGTGACATTAATAAATAATATAAATCAGTATTTTATATACTAAAAAATTAAGTTTATAAAAAGAGAATTTGATAAAAAGTGAGAATGTGACTTATCTAATAAAATTTTTAAAATAAACTCAAAAATGTTATGTATCACATATGGTAGCAACATAAAATTAATACGTAGGAGGTATATGGTTCGATTTCTCGTGGGATATACAAATTGTACTTATTTTTAACTAAAATTGTGTAAGGATGACATTTTTATAAATTTTAACATAAAAGAGCAAAATCTTAATTTCACAGTCATTAAAATGGCTCAATTTAAGAATTTTAAAATTAAATTAAATAATATGTAGCACATATGATAGTTACATAAAATTAATAAGTAGGAGTTATGGGGTTCGTTTCCAAGTGGATATACTAATTGTACTTATTTTTAACTAAAATTGTGTAAGGATGACATTTATATAATTTTTTAACATAAAAAGGGCAAAGTCGTAATTTCACAATCATTAAAATGACTCAATTTTATCTTAGTCCTCTTTTAATATATAGAACTATAATAACTAAATTAAAAAACGGAGTGACATTAATAAATATTATAAATTAGTATTTTATTTACTCAAAATTAAATTTATAAAAAGAGAATTTGATAAAAAGAGGGAATATGGCTTATTTAATAAATTTTTTAAAATGAACTCAAAACATTATTTAGCACATATGATATCGACATAAATTTGATATCAATTGAGGTAAGGGGTTGAATTCCTACTACACAAATTTTATTTAATTTTAACTAAAATTGTGTAAGGATGACATTTTTATAATTTTTTTAACATAAAAGGCTAAAATCGTAATTTCACTGTAATTAAAGTGGCTCAATTTGTCCCTAATCCTCTTTTAATATATAGAAGAGATTACCGGTTCTTGACAAAAAAATAATATCAACGGGTTTTAATAATTTTGAATTAGTAGTTTAATTTTTAGTTAAAATTTTAAATATATTAATTATAATTTGACTAGAAAAGTACGTTGTTATCTATTTGGGCCCATTTTCGGTAAGATGGTATTTTTGTTCACAATATTTGATAAACATTTTCTTTAGCTGATATTCATATTTAACTGGACGCTTTCTAATTTAGCAACAAAAAAAAACTAGACGCTTTCTGGACCAGTTCGTGAATAATGCTGCTTCTACCGATGACAATGTCTCTGTTCTATTATTTTAACTGTACTGGCAACCTCTTTTGTAAAAAGCACATTAAGCGAATACTTAAACGGTGGCTTGAACCGAATGGGAAGTAAAAACACTTGGATTAGTGCAAAATCGGATAGTTAAGCGTTTAATAAAATTTAAATTGTTTTAAGCAGAATTAATCGAATTTTGACCAAAATAAATTAAATTAAAAATAATTAAAAAAAGAAAAAAATATTTTTAAAATAGGTGTAATTTGATATTTTTAAATCTTACTTGTATATTTTAAATTAATTATGAATATGTGAATGATCATTTTATTGGTTTATTATAATATGTGGACGTTATATATTTATTCAAAAAATATTCTTTATATTTAATCTATATATATATATTTATTTATTTATAATCCGATTAATGGTCCACTTTTAAAACCGCTTAAGCATCCGTTTTCGCGGTTAAGCGCTAAAAGGTGATCTCACCGCTTAAGTCCGATTTGCGCTTTTTACAACACTGCTAGCAACTAGCCTAAAATGTGCCATGCACAGATTGTTTATAATATTATATATTTTTTGAATTTATTTTGAAGTGAAAATTTTAATCTCTGAAATTTATTTATTAGAAATTTTTAATAATATGATTTGATAATAATTTTAAATATACAAATTTATAAGTTAGTGATATTTTAGTTTAAAAAATGTTATTAATTAAAAAATATAGTTTTATTGATATTTATATGTGTTTTTATGAAAGATAATTTTATTTTAATTTAAAGATAAATTTTAGCTCATATACGAATTATCTTTTGGTATACCGACCAAATCTAACTAATTATTTCCAAATTTATTTTAGTTAAATTTGTTCAAACCCGAATTTATGGTAAAAAAATTTATGCATCAAAGGTAAAAACTTATGTTAACTCGGATAAAAGTACATTTTATTTTATTTAGCAAAAAAATAATTTAAAAATTTAGCAAAAAAAAAAAGTACATTTTATTTTAACTTGTCTAATTATTTTCTTATTTTAAATTTAATTTTAATTTAACATGAATTAATTATATAATTTTTTAACCCGGATGAATAACATATTTTGATTTATCTTAGTCCGACACAATTATACTCATTAAGAAATCATCTATATTTTTATCTTATTAAAATATTATATATATTATAAAAATTGAAGTAAACACGTTATTATATAAACCGAACATTGCACCAAAAAACCTAGAATCAAACTTACTTATATATACTCATTATAACAAAATTTGTAACATAATCATCCTAGACTTATGGCTCTCAACGACGACTCTCTTGGTTCTAACAACGGGAAGAAAATTCAAATTGGGCAAGCTGGAGCAGCATGATTAAAGGCAGGTAGGAAATCGGTTCATGTTGAGGAAGCTAGGAAAAACAAAGGTGGTGATGGAGAACAAATATTCAGGGATTTTGTGTGGGCACATGGCACGCAAAGATTTGTTGGTTATCAAAACAAGTGAAAGTTTCTTCAAAGGTGATAAGCAAGCAATTACAGATGCACTTAACCAGATTCATCGGAGGAGTTTGAAGGCTAGAGGGATTGGAATGGAAAGAAAAAGGAAAAGATTCACTACCCAAGAAGGATCCATCGAGTTCAAAGAGTTACGCACAAATTTTGAAAACTGTGGCAGTAAGTAAGGAAGAAAATAGCAAGAAAATCATTGAAGAAAGGGAATGACAAGTTGTGCAAAGGAAGAAGATTAAGAGTAAGGTTAACTCTAAGCCAGGTTTTACTATTTTTTATATGATATCGGAAAATAGTAAAGCTTGGGAGATCTGGAATTCCTTTAAGTATACTGGGAAAGTGTTGGATATAATTTCTCCTAGAAAGAGAGACAAGAAAGGAAAGATGTTTGGATTTGTTAAAACAACATCCGAACTAGAGGCTGGAACAATCATACTCAATGCGAAAGAGAAAGGGGGTTTGGGTTCTAAGATAAAAATGAGTCTCAATGAAAAGAACTTGAGTAGGGAATAAATCATATGAGACAGTAACATGTTGAATTTTAAAGAAGCAATGATCAAACAGAAGGGTTTGAGGGGAGAGAAAGTTATAGAGGATGATCAGAAAGTAGAGGTATAGGTAAAGTTCAAGAATGATAAAATAGAAAAAGAATTGGGAGTAGAGATGTTTGAGTATATTGAGGCTATGGTAGTTAAGGATGTTGAAGAGGGATGATGTGAAACTAAAGTTTCCTTCTCTAAAGTTGAAGAATCAGCTAGGTCATTGCAGGATAAGTTAAAGGCATAAGGTATTAAGGAGGTAAATGTAATTGGATTAACCCCTAGGAAGTTTCTGTTAGCTAATATGAGTGGGAAGCGTTGGGAGGACTTTGGGTCCAAGACTTTCTTAAGTGGTTTAGTGGCTTAAGAAGTTTTAATGAGAAGGATTTAATTTTACCAAGGACCGTTTGGTTGCAAACTTCGGGGATATCTATGAATGTATGGTTGGAGGAAAATTTAAAGGGATATACGAGATGGATGGGAGATTGGATTACATGGACATACCAGGTAGATGGTGAGAGTGAGTTTTTTGACCCAATTATTTGTCTGTCTATTGATATAAAAGAGAAGATTGATAAGAGCATGAATATATTAGTAAAAGGGAAGATCTTTCCAGTAAAGAGTCTCAGGATCATTTGTTTTGTAAATGCACATTCTCGGTGAATCTGGATTCTTATACTAAGCTGGTGGGAAATAGTTTCAAGAGTATACATAGAAGATCTAGAATCTATTTGGAGATATTTAAATTTCTTTCATCATGAAAGGATTAAGAAGGTTTGGTCTAGTATTTTAATGTCTACATTATGGACCATTTGGATGCACAAGAATCATTGTAACTTTGAAAATAGCTCTCCAAATTACAAGCAAGCTTTTAATTTGATACAAAGTAGAGCCTTGGAGTGGTGCTTAGCAAATGGCATCATCAAAAAGAGGAGAATTCAATGGTGGTCCCATAATCCAGAGTAGTTACAGTAAGTGAAAAAGATCTGTGGTGGGAGCTAATCAATAAAAACAATTTTAATACTGTTGCTTTTATAGATGGCAGCTTCAAAAAGGATTCAAAGGGTGAGATTATGGCTGGTATTGGAGGAGTGATACAGTCAGCTTCAGGTGAAGTTTTGTTGCAATTTGATGGTCCTGCTGCAGCTCCTAATTCTTTTGAAGGGGAATGTTATGCACTATAAGTCTTGTTAAGGATACTAAAGTATAGCATTTAGAAGCAAAGCCATATACCGGTTCTTTTAGACAATGAGAAGTTGGTAAAATAGACTGATTTGGCTGTACTTCAGGAGAGGCTTTGGAGTGGTAAGCAATTAGATATTCAGATAAAGCATGTTAGTAGAGGATGGAATAAAATAGCTGATGTCCATGCAAAAAGAGGTTCTATTTTGAATAAATTAGAGGTAAAATAAATAAGGAATTTATTTTGGGGGTTCGTATATGAATATTTAGTTTAGTGGTGCATTTGGTGAAGAGTATTAAATTAGGAAGTATTTAGAATTATAGGTGTAATTAATTGTAATATAAAGTCATTATGATAGCTTGGGTAGATGACAAAGCAATTAGATTCTTTCTTGGAAGTTTAAACGATTTCTTTGGGGAGTAGTATTGAAGCTGTAGGGCTTTTATGACAAAGTCTAGGGGGGTCATTAATAGGGAGTGATATATATATAGTGAGATCATTGCATGCAAATGTATCATAAAAATCACTTCTGTTCTAAAGTCCCTTCCATCCTAGAGAGGCTAAGTTTGATTAGGGTTTATTCAGTTATTTCAAAACACAATGGAGGAAGAAAATGTGAATGTTAATTCTAGATGGTTGATGCCTAGCGAATGTGTGATTAAGTGTAATGTGCATAGTTTCTTTTCACAATATGCTTTTCCAAATGGGAAATATTCGGGTATTGGTGTTGTGTTCAGGGATTCCGTGGGAGTCATTCTTCACATGACTGCGGGCTCATTAGGATATAAAGATCAGACGAAGAATGAATTCCATGCTTTGTTAAAGGGTTTAAAGGAGGCTTATTTTAAGGGTTATAAGAAGATTACTATAGAAACTGATCATGTGGATGTTTATTGGGAGCTGTTCAATTCTACAGTGGTGGGAGGGCATCCTCAGTATGTGTATATTTTGTGGCAACTCAATCAACGGAAGGCTGAAAAGACTATAAGTGTGAGTTAAGATTGATTGATAGAGAGGCTAATGAGTTAGCAACATACTTGGCTGAGTATGGTGCTAATCACTGGGATCAGATGGTAATCATTGAGGTGGACTTTGAGATAATTGAAGAATTTTAGTATCTGAACATGGGCTTGGGAAGTATAGAGCCGAGGTTTAGGGCAAGTAGGCAAGGTGAGGTCGAGCCTGTTGTTTTGGAAGAAGAAGTTGTTGATCCTCAAGAGGATGATTTTTCTCAGGATGCAGAGGATAATGATGTTCAAGGTCAGGGTCTGATTTTGCAGGATAATATTGCTGAGGTTGGAGATGCATAGGGTATTGTAGGAGATGAAGAATTTGTTGAGTTAGAGGTGGTCATTGGTCTGCCGGCTGCGGGGGCAGAAGTGGAAGCTGGTGCAATGCAAGGGGCTTGTATTGCGGATGGAATAGAGCTCTAAAAATGGCACAGAAGCAGCAAGATGCAGTGAGGCTGGTTGAGGTATCCCAACAGTCTTTCATTTTAATTTAATAAGTTTATGTTTTAGAATATGCAACATTAGTGGGCTTGATTAATTGTTAGTTATTTTGTGGTATAGATTGGACTATCATGTTTGGATTTCACTAGCCCTTTTTCCAAATGGGCTAGTTATGTAATGGTGGATATTTGGGATTGGTTCCTTAATATATTTTGCTTTTCAAAAAAAAACCTAGTATCAAACTTTTAATATTTCAGCTTTTAGGGTTGGATCCCAATTATCCTCTGTTAGGAATATGTTGTAGACTTGATGATATGCTACAAAACACCTTAGTAGATTTGATTAAGTGTAATTATAGCTTTCAACGAATAATGTACTCTGTCATCCATTGAAAGAGTAACTTATGTTTAAATAAGTATTGGTAGCACATTCCTGCATATTCTAATGTATTAGAGAACTAGAAGTTGTAGGATATTCTAAGTCATGTTGACTACTAGATTGATATGCAAAATAGGTTGGCTAATTGTAAATATTAGATGCCTTATAATCTTGCATAAGTGAAATAGAGTTAACTGCTATGAAGATACTCTCAACGGATGTTCCACAAGGTTTTAACGGATGATCAACTAGAGTTTCAAAGGATGATCAACCAGACTCTCAACGGATGATCCAACAAAGTCTCAACAAATGATCCAACAGAGTTTCAACGGATGATCAAATTCAAAAAGCAGTTGATAGTAACTTGACCGTCACATGGGTTGATTGTATGCAAATGGAATGTGGCAGCCTATTAACACGTTTTAGAGAACAAAGAAGCATTTCCACTTCCATGCTAACTTGAAGATATTCAAAGATGCTGGATGGAGAATTGGAGTAGCATGTAATTAGACCAAGACACTTTTGTCTTATTAGTTTGTCTTTTTATCATGTAACTTGGTGATGTATAAACCAAGTGCCAAGTTGAAAATAAAAGTAAGAAAGTAAGCAAGAACTGAGAAATAGAAAAAGCTGTATCTGTTAAGAATTTCACTGTTCTTAGTGTTTCATACTTGTAAGTAGCTGTGTGCATTTTTACATCACAGAGTTCTCATCAATATATATCTCTGGTGGGTAAGTCCAATCCACCAGAAAGTTTTTTAATCCTTGTGTTTAATTACTTTGTGTTTGAATAAATCTATATTTTCATTCCGCACTTTTGCATATTTAAATACTGATATATTTATATTTGTGATAAGTTCTTAAAATCGAAAAGAAACCAAGAATTACATTCAACCCCCCTTCTGTAATTCTAGTTGTTAGATTGTTTGGGAATAATAATTGGCATTAGAGCAAGCTCTTGACACACTAAGAGTTTAAAGATCAAAGCATCTAAAAACATTAGTAGGAAGGATGTTGGAGTTAAGATCCCGTTCTTGGATAAAGACAACTATCACCATTGGAATGTGAAAATGCACCTGCATCTTCTCTCTCAAGATGAAAAGTATGTTGATTGCATTGTGAAAGGCCCTCATGTTCCTCAAAAAAGCTGCTACAGATACTGAAGGAGCTGTAGGCGGTGAGCAAAATATTCCAAAGCCACAATCAGAATGGATAGATGAAGACATTGAGCAAGTGCACAAAGATAAGAAGGCTATGAACATCCTGTTCAATGGTCTTGATGGAGATATATTTGACAATGTCATTAATTGTAAAATAGCTAAAGAAATTTGGGATACAATTCAAATCATATGTGATGGAACTGAATAAGTGAGGGAAAATAAAATGGAACTTCTAATTCAACAGTATGAGCACTTTCTTTGTGAAGACATTGAATCTATGAGTGATATCTTTAGTAGATTTCAAAAAATACTAAATGCACTAAAACTGCATGGAAGAGTCTATTAAACAAAAAATTCAAACCTGAAGTTCTTTAGATCTCTACCAAAAGTGTGGAAGCCTATGACCGTCTCTCTCAGAAATTCTCAAGATTACAAGGAATTGACTTTGGAGAGACTGTATGACATTCTAAAAACTTATGAGCTTGAAATGGAACAAGATGAGCAGATAGAGAAAGGAAGGAAGAAGGGAGGATCTAGAGCTTTGGTGGCTGAACAAGAGAGAGTGAAAGAGATGAAGGTTGAAGCCGTGGAATCTGCACCAAACTCTAGGATTTGTGAAGGCAAAGGAAAATGGCTAGTGGCTGAGCATGAAGATCATACTAGTCAAGATGAAATGGAAGACATAGATGAACATCTAGCTTTCCACTCAAGAAGGTTTTCCAAGCTCAAATTCAAAAAGAATATTGGAGCAGCCAAGCCAAATAGAAACATGGCGGATAAATCCAAATTCAAATGTTTCAAATGTGGCTTGAGTGGTCATTTTGCAAGTGAATGTAGAAAGCCTGATTCTGAAAGAAAGAAGTTTGAGCTTGTAGATTACAAAAATAAATACTTCGAATTGCTAAAACAAAAGGAAAGGGCTTTCTTGACTTAAGACAATGACTGGGCAGCTGATGGGGTAGATGAATATGAAGAAACAAGCTATGTCAATCTAGCTCTAATGGTCAAATCAGATGAAGCAGAAGTCAGTTCTTCAAGCAATCAGGTAATCACTACTAATCTAGCACACCTTTCTAAAGATTAGTGTAATGATGCTATAAATGACATGTCTACAGAATTATATCACTTGCGTGTTATACTTAAATCACTCACTAGAGAGAACACAAAAATTAAAGAGAATAATTTGTTTTTAAGTGAAAGAAACACTGTGTTAGAAACTCAATTTGTTGAGTTTGAGAAACTGAAAATAGAATGTAGAATTGCTAAGGAAGAACTGACAGAATCTTTAAAGAAATATGAGATTTTAAGAAAGCAACTTGAATGAGAACATGAGGTAATTAAGGCTTGGAAATCATCTAGAGATGTCCATACTCAAATTACCAAATTTCAAGGTATAGAGTCTTTCTGTGAGGAAGCCTGAAAAAAGAGTAAAGAGAAACTGGATCCTAGTTTGGAAGAAGGACTTTCAACGAGGACAAGCCTAAGAAACCTAAAAAGAAGGCTAACAAGGAAGGAACCAAGGAAACTTGGGTACCAAAATTAACTTGATTTGGTTTTGATGTGTGCAGGGAAACAAAAAGAATCCTTGGTATCTGGATAGTGATTGGTCAAGACACATGACTGAAGATTCTACCCTGCTCACTGAGTTCAAGGAGAGAGCTAGCCCAAGTATCACTTTTGGAGATGACAACAAAGGATATACTGTGGGATATGGCTTGATTTCTAAAGACAATGTCATCATTGAAGAAGTTGATCTAGTTGATGGACTCAAACATAACCTTTTGAGTGTCAGCCAGCTATGTGATAAGGGCAACTCAATTACATGCAATTCTGAAGCCTGTGTTATTACAAACAAGAAGGACAACAAAGTGGTTCTCACTGCAGTGAGAAAAGTAAATGTGTATTTAGATGACTTCAACTCATCAAGTGCAAATTCTATTACTTGTCTTTTCAGAAAAGCAAGTCAAGATGAAAGTTGGCTATGGCACAAGAAACTATTCCATCTGAACTTCAAGACTATGAATGAACTAGTCAGGAAAGATCTTGTAAGAGGTATTTCTCAAGTTGAATTCTCAAAGGATGGACTTTGTGATGCCTGTCAAAAAGGAAAACAGATCAAGGCATCATTCAAAAGAAGCTTAAATCTATAATTGAAGAACCTCTACAACTACTACACGTGGATTTATTTAGACCAGTCAATGTGTTGTCAATCTCAAAGAAAAGATACTGTCTAGTGATTGTTGATGATTTCTCAAAGTTCACTTGGACATATTTTCTCAAATCTAAAGATGAAACTAGTGAAATCATTATCAATCATATAAGGCAAGTCAACAACCATCCTGATCTCAAGGTTAGAAGAATCAGGAGTGACAATGGAACTGAGTTTAAGAATTCTGTTATGAGGTTGTTTTGTGAAGAAAATGGAATCATGCATTAATTTTCAGCAGATAGAACTTCACAAAAAAATGGAGTGGTGGAAAGAAAGAACAGATCTCTTATTAAAGCTACAAGGACAATGCTAGAAGAATCAAAGTTACCAACTTACTTTTAGAAGCTGTAAATACTGCATGCTACACTCACAATATTTCTTTGGTCAATCAAGCAAAATGCATGACTCTTTATCAATTATTCAAGAATAGGAAGCCAACACTAAACTTTCTTCATATATTTGGATGCAAATGCTATATTCTAAGAAATCAATCTAAGCAGCATAGAAAGTTTGATGCCAAAGTAGATGAAGACATTTTTGTTGGGTATGCAGTTGAAAAAGCATACAGAGTCTAAAATCTCAGAACCAACATTGTTATGGACTCTGTACATGTTGTGTTTGATGATAAGAAGATTGAAGGACTACAAGATGAAGGTTTCCATGAAAGCATCAAATTTGATAATGTTGAGATGATTTGTGATGATAGTGAAGATGAAAGTGATCAAGAAATAATCTCTAAGGAAAATGCAGAAAAATCAGCAATAAATGAAACACATAATTTAACATCCGTCGAGAGATAAAGTGCATCATCCGTTGAGAGACAATCTTCATCATCCATCGAAAGGCAAAGATCAACATTCGTTGAGCCATCAATAGGAGTTGAAAGTCAATAAAGATCACATACAGAAAGAACCTCAACTTCAAGTCAAAGATCCACAAACTCGGGGGGAGTTTCTACTAATCAATACTGAGTCACACATCAAGACAACCATGAGTCCTCTTCATCTAGAGCTAATCTACCACAACAAAGAAAATGGACTAGAGATCACCCATTTGAACTAATTATTGGTGATGCAACTTCAAGAGTACAGACTAGTAAAGCAACTCAAGAAGAATGTCTATACAACAGCTTTATATCTCAGGAAGAGCCTAAAAAGGTAGAAGAAGCTTTGTTGGATCCTGATTGAATTTTAGCTATGCAGGAAGAGCTAAACCAATTTGAAAGGAATAAGGTATGGAAGCTGGTACCCAAACCTAAAGGCAAAAATCCTATTGACACCAAATGAGTATTCAGAAACAAGATGGATAAAAATGGCATAGTAGTCAGGAACAAAGCTAGATTGGTTACTAAGGGCTATTGTCAACAAGAAGGAATAGATTTTGATGAAACATTTGCTCCTGTTGTAAGACTTGAAGCCATCATAATATTTTTAGCCTATGCAGCTAATGCCAATTTCTAGGTCTATCAAATGGATATCAAAAGTGCATTTCTGAATGGAGATTTGGAGGAGAAAGTCTTTGTCAATCAGCCTTCTGTTTTCGAAGACCCCGACTTTCCAGTTATATCTACTATCTTTTAAAAGCACTACATGGTTTAAAGAAAGCACCTAGATCCTGGTATGATACTTTATCGAAGTTCCTTTCAGAAAATCACTTCACAAGAGGTACTGTTGATAAAACTCTTTTCTATAGAAATGTTAATGACTCTAGCATACTTGTTCAGATTTATGTACATGATATTATATTTGGCTCTACAGATGAGAAACTTTGCAAAAAGTTTGCCAAATTGATGCAAAGTAATATGAAATGAGCATGATGGGAGAACTAACTTACTTTCTTGGTTTACAAGTTAAGCAAGTTAGTGATGGAATATTCATTAGTCAAACCAAATATATTTATGATCTTTTAAAGAAGTTACACTTAATGGATTGCACATCTGCAAAAACTCCCATGGCCACTGCCACTAAACTTTAATTGAACACTTTTGAAAAGTATGTGGACATTTCAAGCTAAAGAGGCATGGTTGGCTCACTTTTATACTTAACAGCTAGTAGGCCTGATATAATGTTCGCTACTTGTCTTTGTGCTAGATTTCAAGCTGATCCTAGAGAATCTCATTTAGTAGCTATAAAGAGAATTTTCAGATATCTCAAAGGAACACCAAAACTTGGCATTTGGTATCCTAGAGATTCTGGTTTTGATCTAATTGGTTATTCAGATGCATATTATGCAGGTTACAAAATTGATAGAAAAAGTACAACAGAAACCTGACAATTTCTAGGAAACAAGCTAGTGTCCTGGTTTAATAAGAAACAAAATTCAGTCTCTACTTCTATAGCTGAGGCTGAATATATTGCTGCTGGCAGTTGCTGTGCACATATTTTATGGATGAAAAATTAATTATTGGATTATGATCTACAAGTGGACAAGATTTCAATCTTCTGTGACAACACAAGTGCCATTGCCATTACTGAAAATCCTGTGCAGCATTCAAGGACCAAGCACATTGACATCAAGTACCATTTCATTCGAGAACATGTCATGAATGGTACTGTGGAACTTCATTTTGTTCCAAGTGAGAAGTAACTTGCAGACATCTTTACCAAGCCACTTGATGAGTTCATCTTTACTAGGTTGGTAAGTGAGTTATGTATGTTTAATTATTCCTAAATTGTTTTGATGTCTAAGCAATTTGAAATGCAGCCATAATCAAATTTGATTTTTCCCATAAAGATGAAATTTTGGCCAAGTCAAAATTTACATCTCGACGGATGTTCATTATCCGTCGAAAATGAATATCCTTTGAATTTTATTATCTGTTGAAAAATCAAATATTATTCTGGGCACTTTTTATCTCGACGGATATCTGTTTAATCTTCATTTGTCGAATTGCTTTAATCATAGCCGTCAATTCTATTTCTTGTCCATCGAATTTACTTACAGTCTGTAAGTATATTTTGATAGATAACCTCTAGAATTTCTATAGTTTATTTTATTTCTAAACGACTATTTTGGGCAAACTTCATTGGGTACTTTATTGTACTTTTAGTTTTTACTTGTTTATTTCTGAGAAAGTATATAAGCCCCATTTTATTTTCTATTTTACTTTTATCTTTCTCAAAGTAATTTATACTCTCTCTTCGTCTCCAAAACAAAATCCCTCTTTTCTGTAACTGTTTTCATTCACAACAATGGCACCTGTAGTCAAGATAATGTCTCAATCTGGATTTGTGTATGAAAAGAACAACTTTGTAGCACTGGTGAACAAGGGTGTTGCTGCTTCTGAGGCCTATCACAAAATGATGGACTTCATTCAAGGCTGCAAACTGAGCTATGCAATATTGGCATCACCAGTAATCTACTTGTTAGGAGGAAACACACACACATATTCGAGATTCAATTCTACCAATACAGAGTACGCACACAAACACACAACAATATATTTGACTTGGAAAATCCACGTCCCAACTTGTATTATTAATCAAAATAGTTATCAATAATACATCAATACATAACACCTCAATAGTGTGCCAAACTAATACTTGAGCCAACCAATGCTCAAGTATCTCCCACACGATACCTAAGACGATTACATCTCTTAAGCATACCTCAAAACAATAAAATGACTATGTATATATAGCCATCACAAACTTAGCCAACAAGACATACCTAATCTGATTACAATAATAATTATCTGCCCATACAATTATTACCCATTCCCATTATGATAATAATTGTCAATATATACAATTATTACTCAATCCCATTATGATAATAATTGTCAAAAAATACAAATATTACCCAATCCAATTATGTCTTGTATCACCAAGCCCATATCACATATTGGGTTTAACCCCAACAATCCTCCCCTTCAATCCAATACTCTAGATCAGGTTGAATGGTAACCATCAAAACATCAACGTCCGTTCGCCGATACCTCCCTTCGAACAAGAATCCATTCATCTCGTTCTTCCAACTTTTGAGAATCACTAAGGCCCGTATAGTGACCTCCAATAACTCTAAACTACCGTTCTTCATCCTAACGTCATATCCATCCATAAAATCACGTGCATCAACCACGAGTGCCTCCTTTCAGCATTGAGTCACCCGATCCTTGCTTTCACAATCATTCGACCTCTTTTGAAGAACATCACGAGTATCATCCAAAAATTTTCACCTAGTTGATCAACCATCAAACCAGTGAAACTATTGCAATGATCCCGTCCATCTTCCACCTTGAGTCCGAACGAATTGATCCATGGTGCAAGTCAACCGCCATACTGCACGTAACTTTGTCAGCAAATCCATCAATGTACTCCACCTTACCAATTGAACCTCGAACGTTCCTCCAACCCAATTCATCACGAACCTCGAATCTGGCTCTGATACCACTTGTTAGGAGGAAACACACACACACACATATTCGAGATTCAATTCCACCAATACAGAGTACGCACACAAACACACAACAATATATTTGACGTGAAAAATCCACGTCCTAACTTGTATTATTAATCAAATTAATTATCAAAAATACATCAATACATAACACCTCAATAGTGTGCCAAACTGATACTTGAGCCAACCAATACTTACGCATCTCCCACACGATACCTAAGACGACTACATCTCTTAAGCATACCTCAAAACAATAACATGACTATGTATATATATAGCCATCACAAACTTAGCCAACAAGACATACCTAATCTAATTACAATAATAATTATCTGCCCATACAATTATTACCCATTCCCATTATGATAATAATTGTCAACATATACAATTATTACTCAATCCCATTATGATAATAATTGTCAACAAATACAATTATTACCCAATCCAATTATGTCTTGTATCACCAAGCCCATATCATATATTGGGTTTAACCCCAACACTACTATGAGGTTGTGGAGGAGATATGAACAATAGCAGTGTACAACTCCAAAGATAAGACCATTGCCTTCACTCTCAAAGGTAATGAGTATAGTATTAACTGTGATGCAATTTAAACATGCTTTAAAATGCCTGAAAATGATACACTTTCCCCACACACAGACACATATGTCAGTGCCATGCTTATTTCTATGGGCTATGCTCTTAACCCTGCCAAGTTATATGAGTTTAGGAGGATGGGCCTTAGAAAAGAATGGAGTTTTCTCTATGATTCCTTTATTAAGGCATTTTCTGGTAAGATAAGAAATTTTGATGCAGTTATATACTTACTTGTTGTTAGAAATATGTTATAGGCTTGATGATAAATTCCCAAAACACCTTAGTAGATTTAATTCAGTGTAATTGTAGCTCTCAACGGATGATTTACATTAGCATCCGTTGAGAGATTAGCTTATGTATTAATAAGTTTTGTAACACATTCCTGCATACGACAATGCCTTAGAGAACTAGAAGTTGTAAGATATTCTAAGTCATGTTGACTACTAGATTGATATGAAAGATAGGTTGGCTATTGTAAATATTGGATGCCTTGTAATCTTGGATAAGTGAAATAAAGTTAATTGCCATGAAGATACTCAACGGACGTTCCACAAGGTTTCAACGGATAATTAACTAGAGTCTCAACGGATGATCAACCAGACACTCAACGGATGATCAAATTCAAAAAGCAGTTGATAGTGACTTGACAGTCACATGGGTTGATTAAATGCAAATGGAATGTGGTAGCCTATTTATAGGTTTTAGAGAACAAAGAAGCATTTCCATTTCCATGCTTAAAGAAAATCAAAGATACTGGATGGAAAAATGAAGAAACATATGATTAGATAAAGACATATTTTGTTTTATTAGTTTATCTTATTCACCTATATCTTGGTAATATATAAACCAAGAGTAGCTAGTAGTAAATCAAGCAATCAACAAGAGGAATAGATAAAGCTGTATCTTTGAATAATTTCTCTATTTTTTGTAATTCTACTTGTAAGTAGCTGTGTACAATCTTTGTATCACAGAGTTATAGATCTTATATATATCTCTGGTGGAAATGTTCAATTCACCTGAAAGTTTTTAAATACTTGTGTTTGATTACTTCAATATTTTCATTCCGCACTTTTGCTTAATCAAACATTGTTATATATTTGAGGTAAAATAGTTATTGAAATAAAAAACACACCAGAATTACATTCAACTCCCCCTTCTGTACTTCTTTGTTAGATTGTTTGGGATTAACAATTGGTATCAGAGCAAGCTCTTGAAGTACAAAGAGTTTAAAGATCACAACAAATAACAAGATGAGCATAAAAGATGTTGGAGTAAAAATCCTATTTCTGGAAAAAGACAACTATCACCACTGGAAGGTGAAAATGCACCTGCATCTCCTCTCTCAAGATGAAGAATATGTGGATTGTATTGAGAAATGCCCTCATGTTCCTATGAGAGCTGCTACATGCAATGGACCTTCTATCCCTAAGCCTAGAGCAGAATGGTCTGATCCAGATGTTGAGCAAGTTCTTAAGGACAAGAAGGCCACAAAATCTTGTTTAAATGGTGTTGATGGTGACATGTTTGATAACATCATCAATTGCAAAACTGCTAAGGATTTCTGGGATATAATTCAAGTTATATGTGATGGAACTGAGCAAGTAAGGGAAAACAAGATGCAATTCCTGATTTAGCAGTATGAGCACTTTTATTGTGAAGACAGTGAAACATTAATTGACATTTTTAGTATATTTCAAAAACCGCTAAATGCTCTAAAGTTGCATGAAAGAATCTACCATATAAAGGATTCGAATCTCAAATTCCTTAGATCTCAACCAAAGGAATGGAAGCCTATGACAGCCTCTCTTAAAAATTCCTAAGATTACAGGGAATTCACTTTGGATAGACTGTATGGAATTCTAAAGACCTATATGAGCTTGAGATAGAACAGGATGAACATCTGGGAAAAGGAAGGAAGAAAGGAGGATCTATTGCATTGGTTGGTGAGCAAGAGAGAGAGAAAAAGATGAAGGTAGAAGCTGTGGAATCTGCACCAAACCCTAGAGTTTTTGAAGGCAAAGGAAAAGGGCTAGTAGCTGAACAAGATGACCATCTTAGTCAAGATGATATGGATAACATAGATGAACATCTGGCTTTTCTATCCAGAAGGTTTGCCAAACTCAAATTCAAGAAGAATTTTGGAGCATCCAAGCCAAACAGAAACATGGTTGACAAGTCAAAATGCAAATGTTTCAAGTGTGACTTGAATGGTCATTTTGCAAGTGAATGCAGAAATCCTGATTCTGATAGAGAGAAGTTTGAGCCTGTGGATTACAAGAAAAATATTATGAGTTGCTCAAATAGAAGGAAAAGGCTTTTCTAACTCAGGAAAATGACTAGGCTGTTGATGGATTAGATGAGGATGAGGATACAAGCTATGTCAATCTAGCACTTATGGCCAAATCAGATGAAGAAGAGGTCAGCTCATCCAGTAATCAGGTAATCACCACTAATCTAGCACATTTATCTAAAGTTGAGTGTAATGATGCTATAAATGACATGTCAACAAAATTATATCATATGCGTGTTACACTCAAATCACTCACTAAAGAGAACACTAAAATTAAAAAGAACATTTTTTTTGAGTGAAGGAAACAATGTGTTAGAAGCTCAATTTGTTGAGTTTGAGAAACTGAAGATAGAGTGCAAGATTGTAAAAGATGAATTCACCGAATCCTTAAAGAAGGAGGAGATTTTAAGAAAGCAACTTGAACGAGAACATGAGGTAATTAAGGCTTGGAAATCATCTAGAGATGTCCTTACTCAAATTACCAAAGTTCAAGGTATAGAGACTTTCAGTGAGGAAGCCTAGAGAAGGAGTAACGAGAAACTGAATCCTGATTTTGAAGAAGGACTTTCAACGGATGTGGATTCAACGGATAATGAATATTATCCATCGAATCATAAAAATAATTATCCATCGAAAGAGAAAGAACCACATCCGTCGAGTAAAAGAAAACCTATCAGCAAAGCTAAACTTTCCAAACTTAATGAGAAATATGGATCAGTTTCCAAGAACTTTGTAACAGGAGAAACAAGTCAAGTCAAGGAAAACAAGAGAGCTAATGTAGGACATCTATCAATCAAGAAATTGGATGATAGATTGGAGAAAATTGAGGTAAAAGCAGATTCAAAAGGGAAAGATTAATAGAAATGGAAAAGTTGGCATTAACAAATATAACAATTACACACCTGGCAAGTATGCTCCTAAAAAAATCTGTGTTAAATGTGGTAGTATTAATCATTTGTCTGTTAATTGAAAATCTGCTATGCCTGCATCTATGTCTGTACCTCCCTTATTTCCCAATATTTCTACCTCACAATTGCCTGTTATGTCTGCACACAATTTATCAGCATAATATGATAATATGCCATTTGCACCTAATCCTTATTATGTTGCATTTGGTAAGCCACAAATGCCATTTAGCATGCCATTATGGAATAATATGTATGCACATAGTATGCCATATCATGTTAACAAATTTGTGCATGATAATACTGCAATGATGAATGGTTTTAAAGGTCCTACTCAAATGACTAAGGATGAATCTCAGATACCTAATTCAAATAAGGACAAGCCTAAGAAACCTAAGAAAAATGCTAATAAAGCAGGACCTAAGGAGACTTGGGTACCAAAATCAACTTGATTTGATTATGATGTGTGCAGGGAAACAGAAAGAATCTTTGGCATTTGGATAGTGGTTTCTCCACGCACATGACTGGAGATTCTACCCTGATCACTGAGTTCAAAGAGAGAGCTGGACCAAGTATCACTTTTGGAGATGACAGCAAGGGTTGTACTGTGGGATATGGCTTGATTTATCAAGACAATGTCATCATTGAGGAAGTTTCCCTAGTGGATGGACTCAAGCATAATTTGTTGTGCATCCAGCTTTGTGATAAGGGCAACTCAGTAACATTCAACTCTGAAGCCTGTGTTGTGACCAACAAGAAAAGTAACAAAGTGATTCTCACTGGAGTGAGAAAAGGAAATATGTATCTAGTTGACTTCAACTCATCAAATGCAGAATCTATCACTTGTCATTTCAGCAAGGAAAGTCAAGATGAAAGTTGGCTGTGGCACAAGAAGTTGTCCCATCTTAACTTCAAGACTATGAATGAACTAGTCAGGAAAGATTTGGTAAGAGGCATTCCTCAAGTGGAATTCTCAAAGGATGGATTGTGTGATGTCTGCCAGAATGGAAAGTAAATCAAGGCATCATTCAAAAAGAAGCTTGAATCAACAATTAATGAACCTTTACAATTACTGCACATGGACTTATCTGGACCAGTCAATGTGTTGTCCATTTCAAAGAAAAGATATTGCCTAGTAATTGTGGATGATTTCTCAAAGTTCTCTTGGACATATTTTCTCAAATCTAAACATGAAGCTAGTGAAATCATCATCAATCACATAAAGCAAGTCAACAATCATCCTGATCTCAAAGTTAGAAGAATCAGGAGTGACAATGGAGCTGAGTTCAAGAATTCTGTGATGAGACTATTGTGTGAAGAGAATGGGATCATGTATGATTTTTTAGCAGCAAGAACTCTTCGACAAAATGGAGTTGTGGAAAGAAAGAATAGATCTCATATTGAAGCTGCAAGGACAATGCTGGAAGAATCAAAGTTACCTACATATTTTTGGGTAGAAGCTGTAAATACTGCATGCTACACTCAAAACATTTCTTTGGTCAATCAAGCAAAATGCATGAATCCCTACCAATTGTTCAAGAATAGGAAGCCAACATTAAACTTTCTTTATGTCTTTGGCTACAAATGCTATATTCTAAAGAATCAAACTGAGCAGCATGGAAAATTTGATGCCAAAGCAGATGGGGGTATTTTTGTTGGGTATGCAGTTGGAAAAGCATACAGAGTCTACAATCTCAGAACCAACATTGTTATGGAATCTGTACATGTTATGTTTGATGATAAGAAGATTGAAGGACTGCAAGATGAAGGTTTCCATGATAGCCTCAAATTTGACAATGTTGAGATAATTTGTGATGAAAGTGATCAAGAAATAATATCCAAGAATAATGCAGAAAAAACCACAACAAATGAAGCACATAATTCAACATCTGTCGAGAAACAAAGTACATCAGCCATCAGGAGACAATTTGCATCATCCGTCGAGAGGCAAAGGTCAACATTCGTTGAGCCATCAATATTAGTTAAGAGTCAATACAGATCATACTCAGAAAGGACCCTACTTCAAGTCAAAGATCCATAAACTCAGGGGGAGTTTCTTCTAATCAAAACTCAGTCACACATCAAGACAATTACGAGGCGTCTTCATCTAGAGCTAATGTACCTCAACAAAGAAAATGGACTAGAGATCACCCATTTGAATTATTTATTAGTGATGTATCTTCAAGAGTACAGACTAGGAAAACAACTCAAGAAGAATGTCTATATAGCAGCTTCCTGTCTCAGGAAGAACCTAAAAAGGTAAAGAAAGCTTTGTTGGATCCTGATCGGGTCTTAGCTATGCAGGAAGAGCTAAACCAATTTGAAAAGAATAAAGTTTGGAAGCTGGTACCCAAACCTAAAGGAAAAAGTCCTATTGACACCAAATGGGTATTCAGAAACAAGATGGATGAAATTGGCATAATAGTCAGGAACAAAGCTAGATTGGTTGCTAAGGCCTATTGCCAACAAGAAGGAATAGATTTTGATGAAACATTTGCTCTGTTGCAAGAATTGAAGCCATCAGATTTTTTCTAGCCTATGCAGACCATGCCAATTTCAAGGTCTATCAAATGGATGTTAAAAGTGCCTTTCTGAATGGAGAATTGGATGAGGAAGTCTATGTCAGTCAACCTCCTGGTTTTGAAGACCCCACATTTCCAGAATATGTCAACTATCTTTTGAAAGCACTTTATGGATTGAAGTAATCACCTAGAGCCTGGTATGACACTTTGTCAAAGTTTTTCTTAGAAAATCATTTCACAAGAGGTACTGTTGATAAAACTTTATTCTTTAGAAATTTTAATGGCTCTAGTATACTTGTTCAGATTTATGTAGATTCATTATATTTGGCTCTATAGATGAGAAACTTTGCAAAAAGTTTGTCAAATTGATGCAAAGTAAATATGAAATGAGCATGATGGGAGAACTAACATACTTTCTTGGTTTACAAGTTAAGGAAGTTAGTGATATAATTTTCATTAGTCAAACCAAATATATTTATGATCTTTCAAAGAAGTTTGACTTAATGGATTGCACATCTCCAAAAACTCCCATGGCCACTACCACTAAACTTAGATTAAACACTACTGAAAAGTCTGTGGATATTTGAAGCTATAGAGGCATGGTTGGCTCACTTTTATATTTAACAGCCAGTAGACCAGATATAGTGTTTGCTACTTGTCTTTGTGCTAGATTTCAAGCTGATCAAAGAGAATCTCACTTAGTAGCTATAAAGAGAATTTTCAGATATCTCAAGGGAACACCAAAACTTGGCATTTGGTATCCTAGATATTCCGGTTTTGATCTAATTGGTTATTCAGATGCAGATTATGCAGGTTTTAGAATTGATAGAAAAAGTACAACAGGAATCTGTCAATTTCTAGGAAACAAGCTAGTATCTTGGTTCAGTAAAAAGCAAAATTCAGTCTCTACGTCTACTGCTGAGGCTGAATATATTACTGCTGGTAGTTGTTGTGCACAAACTTTATGGATGAAAAACCAATTATTGGACTATGGTCTACAAGTGGATAAGATTCTTATTTTCTGTGATAACACCAGTGCCATTTCCTTTACTGAGAATCCAGTACAACATTCAAGGACCAAGTACATAGATATCAAGTACCATTTGATTCGAGAGCATGTCACGAATGGTACCGTGGAACTACATTTTGTTCCAAGTGAGAAGCAACTTGCAGGCATCTTTACCAAGCCACTTGATGAATCCACCTTTACTAGGTTGGTAAGTGAGTTATGTATGCTTAATTACTCCTAATTTGTTTTGATGTCTAAGCAATTTGAATTGCAACCAGAATCAAATTTGATTTTTCTTGTCAAGGATGAAATTTTGGCTAAGTCAATATTTACATCTCGACAGATGTTCATTATCCATCGAATTTTATTATCTGTTGAAAAATCAAATATTATACTGGGTACTTTTTATCTCGATGGATATCTGTTTTATCTTCATCCGTCAGATTGCTTTCATCATAGCCGTTAATTCTATTGATCATCCGTCGAATTTACTTACATCCTATAAGTATATTTCGATGGATATTCATTAGAATTTCAACAGTCTATTCATTTTTAAATGGCTATTTTGGGCAAATTTCATTGGTTACTTTATTTTACTTTTCTTTTTTAACTGATTATTTTTGAGAAAGTATAAAAGCCTATTTCATTTTCATTTTTACTTTTATCTTTCTCAAGCAATTTCTAACTCTCTTCGTCTCCAAAGCAAAAACCTTCTTTCTCCAACTACTTTCAATCACAACAATGACACCAGTAGTCAAAATCTTGTCTCAAACTGGGTTTTTATATGAGAAGTACAATTTTGTAACATTGGTGAACAAGGAGATTGTTGCTTCTGAGGACTATCACAAAATGATGAACTTCATTTGAGACTGCAAACTGAGTTATGATATGCTTGAATCTTCGGTCATCTATTGTGAAGTTGTTAAGGAGATTTGGACATCTGTCGTGTTCAATTCAAAAGATAAGACCATTACCTTCTCTCTCAAAGGTAAGGGCCATTGCATTAACCATGATACACTTCAAGCATGCCTTAAACTTCCTGAAAATAACACTCTTGTTCCACACACAGACACAAATGTGAGCAACATGCTTACTTTTATGGGTTTTTCTCTTAATCCTTCCAAGTTAGGTGAGGTTAGCAGAATAGGCCTTAGAAAGGAGTTGAGCTTTCTCTGTGATTCTCTTATTAAGGAATTTTCTGGCAAGATTAGTAATTTTGATGATGTTAGATATACTATTGTTAACATGCTTTACATGCTTCTGAGTGATAAGTACTTTAATTTCAGTAATTCTGTAATATATAAGCTAGCGTACAAACTAGGAGACATTAAGAAAAGGTCTAAGAACATATATTATGCTAGATTCTTTATGTTTCTAGCTAATTTTGTTTCTGAAGATCTTATCATTGAAAACCAAACCAATAAGCTTGATTGTTGGGTTCAAGAAAAGAGGGTTATTGTTGATCTAAATAGGGCAAATCACCACTGTGAGGTTCCCCTCGTCTATTTTCCAATCAAGGAGGAATAACAGGTAAATGAGGTAATTTCTTCTGCTCCAATCTCCACCCAACCATAAATTTCTTTGCAAACAACTATGGCTATGGCATCTGGCATCTGTGACAGTGACCAAATAGGTGCCTACCCAAGCCACAAAATCAAGATTTTCCAAATCCAAGTCAAAGAAAACCCACTATAGTTTCTCTAAAAAGAAACTAGTTTTAAAATTTACCAAACACCAAAAGGGGAGTGTGCAGGGTAGTGAGGATGGTGAGGGACATGGTGAACATCAAAGAAGCCCTAAGGATAAGGTGAGTGAGGTAAGTGAAACCCAAACCAGCCACAATGCAGTCTCCCAATAGACTATAATGCTTAATAAGTATTTAAGCTCATTGCTAGTTATATCCTCCCAAAAGGATGTGACTATTGAACAAAACTCTCAGTCAAAAGCACAGTCCAAACGGTTTAAGGACACAAACCAACCTCAAACTTACACAAGAAAAAAGAAATCTAAATACACTGGGGATACACAGGGTGCACACACTTTGCAAACTGCAGTCAAAGACTTAGTTATACCACCTTCTCAAATTCAGATTGATGTGGCTCCAATAAATGTGGAGTCACAACCAAAATCTATGACTATAGAAGCACCCCATACACAAAACTCACCCACTAACTCTTTGGATATGGACATGATTCACACATCATTTCCCGATTCTCCATCTTTAACTCTCGTGGAGGAGCCAAAATCTCAAGCAAGTGGGCATCATCTTGTAGATGATTTGTTGGCTCGTTTGCCATTTCTTTCTGAAAATATTGAGAAATCTGTGGACAATCTGAAATCAATCACCACATATTTATAATAATTTCAAATCCAAACTCATTCATTTCTACTATTTCGATGGATATTGCTCATCCATCAACTAGTGATTGTATCTCGACGGATGTGCTTAACAACAATTATCCGTTGAATCTCTCAACTACTACATCGACGGATGTATCTCATCCGTTGAATGTCACGACATCACTTAAAATTTCAACAATTTTTAAAAGTGCAGATGACTTAGTAGTAGTTAAATCACTATTAGGATTGAGGGAATTGAGTGAACTGAGTGAGAGGTTGAGTTCCTCTTAGGCAAAAGGAGAGGAAATGAGTGACAAAATGCAAGCTATTTCTTCCATCTTGGAAAAAGAAAGTGAGAGGAGTCCCACCTTAGATGGTGAAGGTGAGGGTGTGAGGGTGGGAAGCCAAGAGGAGCCCTTGATGCAACAAAAGAGAGAAAATGAGAGAAATGCAGGTACAAATGAAGAATGGGAAGAGCCCATTGTTAGTGAGTTAATGGATGTCAATGAGGCTAAAAAGAAGCATATATTTTAGCAAGAATATCAAGTTGTCTTAGACTCGGTTTCTTATGAAGCTGAGGCATTTACTCACCCTGTTCCCGCTTATCAAATTTTGGTTGAAGAGGACAATGAGGCTGCTGAGAGGACACTAAATTTGGTGCATACAACAACATCCATGCTAAGGGCCAAAGATGCAATCAACTCACTTCGTTCCACAACTGGTGAGGATTTTGAGTACCCTTCTGCAACTTCTGATGATTCTTTTGGTGATGATTCTCTTGGAGAGGGTCATGAAGACATATGCATGGACATATGGGGATAAACTGAAACTCCAGAATGGATGTTTTCCAAAGAATGCAATCTACATCAGTTCAAGTCCATCTTGTTCAAGCTTGTTCATGAAATTCAAGTTGCCATTCAGACCATTAACAACACCAGCACCAAGACACTTCTTCAAACCCATCTGGATTCTATACAGTTGTATAAAATTCAAGCTCTTCAACATCATCAAAGTGTTGATATACTGAAACATGATTTGTCTTAATTCAAGGAGGATATCTACAAGAAATTGGATGTTAAGCTTCCAGAAGCAACTATGCTAGAAATAGTTCAGAAGCTGAGAAAAGAAGTTGATTTGAACTGAAAAGTTGAGGCCATGGATTCAAGACTTACAAATGTGGAAAAAATAATGGCCAAGATTCTTGTAAATCAGGAAGCTCAAGCAAGTCTGTTACAGCAATTGGTGACTGCACAAACCTCAAACCCTTCTCAACTTGATGCTAACAAAAAGGGGGAGAAAAATGCAATCATTTCAGTTAGTAAGGGGGAATCAATTAGTGAGGGGAAAATGTGCACATTCAAGTCAGTAAGGTAATTGTTCCAGAGATCCCTTCACAAAGCCACCAATGTTAGACAACATTGACCTGATACAGATAGCATCAGCTGAACTAGAGCTGAAAGCAAAATGGATAAAGATTGATGAGAAAATTGAGAAGAATTATGGTACAATTATAAATCCTGAAAATCTAGTGAAACACTTCACTTAATTGGGATAAATTTCAATCAATGAAATGAGCTTGGGGAATTTGGAAAAAGGTCAACCCTTAGCAAGAAAACTTCTACAGGCCAATGTGATTTTACAGCCAAAGAAAAACTACTCAAAGAATTCAAGCAAAAATCCATTGGACCTAGTCTATGAAACTCCCAATCCTGATAAAGAGAAGCTGCTTGGTAGATATATTGCTTATCACAAAGATCCAAGAGACTCATTCCTGAAGAAGAGAATTGCTAAAGTCTACAGGCATGGAAAATTAATCTGTGTGATGGTTGGACATCCACAATTTGCAGAAGCTAAGAAAGAAGAAAAGGTGAGGCTCAAATAACAGAAAAGGCAAGCTGCCATAGATGCCAAGAACCAAGCTAAGAAGCCTGCAATCACAGAAACTGAAATTCCTATTGAGATAGCTGAGTCTATGAACAAAGAAAAGCAAGAGGAACCAAAGCAGACAAAAGTACAAAGACATAAATTTAAAGTAAGGAGGAAGCTGGATTTTGATGAAGAAAAGGAAGAGTACATGCCTACCCAATCAACCACTACAAGTCAACCAACCTTGCCCACAATGGAGCAGGCTAAATTTAAGGTTTATTCTGATACAAATTTCCATGGTGAACCCATAATTCCCAAGGATGAACCCATAGATTGGGAAAGCCTACCAATCCTTAATCTAAACATCCCAATTCCAACCAAACTAAAGAAAACAAAGAAAAGAGAAGTCAAACAAGCCAAACCTGTCAGACTTCAATCCAAAGCCTTAGCCAAACCCAAACCAACTGTCAACAAGGGAGATTAAATCTACCTATGTGACATCAAAAAGCTTTCAGACCTTAATCTCTATCAGGATGAGCTATATGAAGTAAGAGCTATTGATGCTTACATGAAGCTTCCAGAGAGATTGGTGTTCAGGTACAGGGGTGGAAAAGAGCTTACTTGGCCTCTTTACAGAATTCTCAATGAAGGATATTATGTCCTAGTAAAGATATTCTCCTCAATGAAGAAGAACTTTGGGTTCAATATTGTTGCCAAAAGGGAAATATTGAACATAATTAAGAAGATAAGAGATAGCTGGAGAGACTCAAATGCACTCCCAAGAGTCTTAACTATTCCCTACATTGGAGATAGAGTACATTTGAGGCCATACTAGATAATGGAGTTCAAGGATGAGAAAAACACTAGAAGATTCTTCAGATTCGAAGATCAGCTAAATATTTCAAGCAATAAAACTCTCATGGAGATGCAAGAGAATCTGGATTAGACTAATGAAGATGAATCTGAGTTCTACAGGCAACTTCAACACCAGATTGAAGAGAACAATGAGAAACTGGGAAAGAAGACTAGACATTCAAGAAAATAAGATAAATTTGCTAAGTCTAAAGGAACACCTTGAAAATGGCTTGTGAGATTTTCTATGAACCTTCCTCTGAATAATTTTCATAAATTTGCAATACTTATCAATTTTATCTACTATTAATCAGTCTGTATTCATAAGGTGTTTTGTTATCATCAAGTTTCTCTTAATTTATGCCTACAATTCCAGTAGACATAAATTGGGGAGATTGTTAGGAATATGTTATAGGTTTGATGATAAGTTCACCAAAACACCTTAGTATATTTAATTCAGTGTAATTATAGCTCTCAACAGATGATTTACATTATCATCCGTTGAGAGAGTAACTTATGTATTAATAAGTTTTGTAACACATTCATGCATACTACAATGTCTTAGAGAACTAGAAGTTGTAGGATATTCTAAGTCATGTTGACTACTAGATTGATATGCAAGATAGGTAGGCTAATTGTAAATATTGGATGCCTTGTAACCTTAGATAAGTGAAATAAAGTTAACTACCATGAAGATACTCTCAACGGATATTCCACAAGGTTTCAACGGATAATCAACTAGAGTCTCAACGGATGATCAACCAGACATTCAACGGATGATCAAATTCAAAAAGCAGTTGATAGTGACTTGACAGTCACATGGATTGATTAGATGCAAACGGAATGTGGAAGCCTATTTACAGGTTTTAGAGAACAAAGAATCATTTTCATTTCCATGCTTACTTGAATAAAATCAAAGATACTGGATGGAGAAATGAAGAAACATGTGATTAGGCAAAGATACATTTTGTTTTATTAGTTTGTCTTATTCACTTGTATCTTGGTAATATATAAACCAAGAGTAGCTAGTACTAAATCAAGCAAATAAACAAGAGAAATAGATAAAGCTGTATCTGTGAAGAATTTCTCTGTTCTTTGTAATTCTACTTGTAAGCAGCTGTATACAATCTTTGTATCGCAGAGTTCTCGATCTTATATATATCTCTGGTGGAAAAGTTCAATCCACCAGAAAGTTTTTAAAAACTTGTGTTTAATTACTTTGTGTTTGATTACTTCAATTTTTTCATTCTGCACTTTTGCTTAACCAAACAATAATTATATATTCGAGGTAGAATAGTTCTTGAAATAAAAAAGAAACCATAATTAAATTCAACCCCCCTTCTGTAATTCATTTTTAGATTGTTTAGGATTAACACTTGTTAATATGCTATATATGCTACTTAGTGATAAGTACTATAACTTTAGTGAGTCTGTCATGTATGAGTTAGGTTTCAAATTAGGATACATTAAGAAGAGAAATAAGAACATCTATTATGCTAGATTCTTTATGGTGATAGCTAATAATGTTTCTAAGGATCTCTCTATTGAGAACCCAACAAACAAGCTTGATTGTTGGGTCCGAGAGAAGAGAGTTATTGATGACTTAAACGGGGAAAATCACCACATTGAGGTTCCCCTCATCTATTTGCCAATTATGGAGGAACCTCAGGTAAGTGACGTAAACACTTATCTCTTTACTACTTTCCAACCTCCAGTTTCTTTGCAAACTTCTGTGGCAATGACATTTGTGACAATGACCAAACACAGGCCAAAAGGGGAAGAGACACAGACCAACCTCAAACTTATATAAGAAAGAAGATATCAAAACCTATTAGGGAGTCATAGGGTGCACACACAGTGCCAACTACAGTCAAAGACTCATTTACTGCACCATCACAAAGTTAGGTTGATGTGGCTCCAATAAATGTGGAGTCACATCCAAAATCTCTCATAATTGAAACACCTCACACACACAACTCTCCCACAAACTCACTGGATGTGAACATGATAAAGACATCAATTCCTGATTCTCCATCTTTAACTCTCATGGAGGAGCCAAAATCTCAAGCAAGTGAGCATCATCTTTTAGATGTTTTGTTGGCTCACTTGCCATTTCTTTCTGAAAATATTGAGAAATCTGTGGATAATCTCAAATCAGTCACTACAGATTCTACAGTAGTTTCTACTCCAAACTCTTTTATTTCTACTTTCCCAACGAATATTGTTCATCCATTGACTAGTGATTGTATCTCGACGGATGTGCTTAACAATAATTATCCGTTGAATTTCTCAACTACTATTTCAACGGATCTTTCTCATCCGTCGAAAGTCTCTGCACCACTTGAAATTTCAACAAATGTTACAAGTGCAGATAACTTAGTGGTTGCTCAATTACTATTAATATTGAGGGAAGGGAGTGAACATAGTGAGAGGATGAGTTGCATGCAGGCAAAAGGAGAGGAAATGAGTGATAAAATGCATGTTATTTCTTCAAGCATGGTAAAAGTGAGTGAGAGGAGTCCCACCTTAGATGGTGAAGGTGAGGGTGGGATGCCAAGGGGAGCCCTTGATGCACCAAAAGAGAGAAAATGAGAGAAATGCAGGTACTATAAAAGAATATAATAGTCCATTGTTAGTGAGTTAAGGGATGTCAATGAGGCAGATGAGAAGCAGCTATTTCAGCAAGAATATCAAGTTGTTTTAGACTCTGTTTTTTTGAAGCTGAGGCATATACTCATCATCTTCCAGCTTATCAAATTCTAGCTGAATAGGTCAATGAGGCTGCTGAAAGGGAATTAAACTTGGTGCACATAACAGCTTCTATGCTAAGGGCCAAGGATGTAATCAACTCACTTCCACCCACAGCTGGTGATGACTTTGAGTTAGATTCTAGTGGTACATTTGGAGATGCTTCAAATGAGGAAGATGATGGCATGAACATAGGGGGAGACGCAAATCCTAGCACAAGCACAAGCACTCCATCCTGGATGTTTAGCAAGGACTGCATTGACCATCATTTTAAATCAACTCTATTCCAACTTATCCATCAAACTCAAACAGCTCTTCAAGCCACTACAGATGCCAATACCAAAATTCTTCTCCAAGCCCATCTTGAATCTCTACAACTGCACAAGATTCAATCTCTCAAACAGAGTCAAGATGTGGATGACATCAATACTAACATTGAGAAAGTCAAGAAAGATATCAATGAAAGAGTGAAGTATAAACTTCCAGAATTAACTATAAAAGACATTCAACAAAAAACTCAAGAAAGATTATGACTTAAGTAGCGAAGTTGATTCTTTGGGAACTAGGATGACAACACTGGAAAATTTAGTCACCAAGATCTATGTCAACCAAGTTCATCAAACAATCCTTCTTCAGAAATTGGTGGCTGCTCAAACTTCAACCCCTACCTTACTTGATGATAACAAAAAGGGGAGAAAGATGCTATTGCCCAAGCTAGTGAGGGGGAGAAGGATGTGCACATTCAAGTCAACAAAGTAATTGTCCTACCTTACTTGATGATAACAAAAAGGGGGAGAAAGATGCTATTGCCCAAGCTAGTGAGGGGAGAAGGATGTGCACATTCAAGTTAGCAAAGTGATTATTCCAACAATTACTTTCTCTAAGCCACCAGTTCTAGATAGCATTGACTTGATCAATATTGCAGTAGCTGAGCTCAGACTGAATGAACAAATGAAGCAGATTGATGAAATGATTGAAAAGGTTTTTGGTCCAATTGCAAAACAAGATAAATCTGTGAAACACTTCACCCAATTGAGACAAATTCCTATCAGTGAAATGAGCTTGAGTAATATGGAGATAGGTCAAATCTTTTCCAGAAGACAGTTAAAGGCCAATGTGATCTTGAAGCCCAAGAAACATTCATCAAAACATTCTACCAAGAATTCTTTGGACCTAGTCTATGCAACTCCTCATCCTGATGAAAAGATATTGCTTGGTCATTCTATTGTAAATATCAAAGATCCAAGAGGCTCATTTTTAAAGAAAAGGATAACAAAAGTCTACAGACATGGAAAAGAAATTTGTGTGATGGTCGGCCGGACATCCACAATTTATAGAAGCCAAGAAAGAAGAGAAATTGAGACTCAAGCATAAGAAAAGGAAGGCTGCCTTAGAAGCTAAAACTCAAGTTGAAAAGGTTGCTGCCAAATCAGAAATTCAGAAGCCTGCCACAATAACTGAAACTGAGAAGAGTGAAGAACTAAAGCACAAACCAGGAAAGGGGTACATAAAGCAAAGAGCCAAAAGGAAGCTGGAATTTGAAGAAGAAGAAGAGAAAGAAGTTGAACCTGAGCCTACCTAGTCTACTATAACAAATCAATCAACTTTGCCCACAATGAAGCAAGCCGAATTCAAGGTCAATCTTGAAATGAATTTTCATGGTGAACCAATTATTCCAAAGGATGAACCAATAGACTGGGAAAGCCTACCTATCCCTGATCTTAATCTCCTAATTTCAACCTCATCTAAAAGAAGAAAGAACAAGCCAAGCAAACCAGTAAAGTCCATACCATTCAAATCCAAAACTTTACCCAAGCCCAAGCCTATAGTCAACAATGGAGATCAACTATTTATTTATGACATTAAGGAGTTCTCAGACATCAATCTCTATCTGGATGAGCTGGATGAAGTGAGAGCTATTGATTCCCATAACAGACTTCCAGAAAGACTTGTATTCAGATACAAGGGTGGAAAGGAGTTTACTTGGCCTCTTCATAGGATTCTCAATGGAGGCTTCTCTATTTTAGTAAGATTTTCTCCTCAATCAAAAAAACTTTGGCTTTAATATTGATCCCAAGAAGCAGATACTCAACCGGATTGAAAGAATAAGACAAAGCCGGAGAGACCCAAATGCACTCCCAAGAGTCTTAACTATTCTTTACACTTGGGATAGAGTGCATTTAAGGCCATACTGGTTAATGGAGTTCAAGGATGAAAAGAATATAAAGATGAATCTGAGTTCTATAGACAACTCCAACACCAGATTGAGGTGAACAATGAAAGGATGGGAAAGAAGACTACACAGTCAAGGAGAAAAGATTAATTTGCACAGACTAGAGGAGCACCTTGAAAAATGGCTTGTGAGATTTCTATGGACTTTCTTTTGTACAATTTGCAATAAATTGCATCACTTATTTGTTTTATCTACTGTTGAATAATCTCTATGTAAAAAGGTGTTTGTTATCATCAAGTCCCTCTAAATTTATGCCTACAATTCCAGTAGACATAAATCGGGGGAGATTGTTAGGAATATGTTGCAGACTTGATGATATGCTACAAAACACCTTAATAGATTTGATTAAGTGTAATTGTAGCTTTTAATGGATAATGTACTCTGTCATCCGTTGAAAGAGTAACTTATGTTTAAATAAGTGTTGGTAGCACATTCCTGCATATTGTAATGCCTTAGAGAACTAGAAGTTGTAGGATATTTTAAGTCATGTTGACTACTAGATTGATATGCAAAATAGGTTGGCTAATTATAAATATTAGATGCCTTGTAATCTTGCATAAGTGAAATAGAGTTAACTGCTATGAAGATACTCTCAACGGATGTTCCACAAGGTTTCAACGGATGATCAACTAGAGTTTCAAAGGATGATCAACTAGACTCTCAACGGATGATCCAATAAAGTCTCAACGGATGATCCAACAGAGTTTCAACGGATGATCAAATTCAAAAAGCAGTTGATAGTGACTTGATAGTCACATGGGTTGATTGTATACAAATGTCATGTTAGGTCACACACACTGTAGAAGGGGGTTGAATACAGTGTATAATACAATTAAATCGAATTAAGAACACAAGTATGTAACAAAGAATAATCTTATTAATAAAACAGTATTGCAATGGAACCGTTCTCTCTCAGTGAAGAACAAATATCACGAGAGCTGCTAGGGTTACAATGAATAATATTCTCGATAATGATAACACATCTAGTGTAAACCCTATGATGTTTTTATATACCACACAGTTACAAGATAATCTCTAATCGATATCGAATCTAATTCTGCATCCTAAAATATATCAATTAGTTATCTTTTCCTCCAAGTCTTCTATTCTTCATAGAATTCTTCTCCATGCATATCTCTTCTTGTGTTAATCTTAATCTTCTTTTCCCTTCAATCAACCGCCTTCCTTATCTGAAATTCTTCTTAAGTCCTGATATTATCTCCTGATGAATATCTTCTGATATCTTAAGTTTTGATAACTTAAGTTCTGACTTCAGTATAAGTATTCATTTCCAGTTAAGTCCTGATTTGTCCTGTTAGTCAAGATCTGAAAACTAAACACAAATCATTATTAGACATAACATCACAAATATATCTAACAATCTCCCCCAACTTGTAAATTAGCATAATATACAAGTTCAATAGATATTTGATGATGTCAAAAACATTAAGTACAAATGCATATGAGAATTTGACTATATAACTACAACTCACAGTCCTTGTAGCTTTTACCATCCTTAAAGTCTGATATTAGCTTTAGACTGTATATCCTTCAAAATTTAACAGTTGTAGTCCTTGACTTGGCTTCAGTGTTTGATCTCTTGAATGTCAGGAGTTGTTCTGAGATAGTTCTTCAAAAGAGTTCTCTCAGCATATTCAAGTTCATTTATCATCCTCCTTTTAGCATCTTTAAGTTCAACTGTATCCTCTCCTGTCTGAATGATAGCAGCCCTGAGATCATTAATCTTTGCTTTCCTTATTTCCTGATCCAATCTGATCAGATAAGCTTTGTCAGACTCTAAATTAAATTCAACACCTCTAATACCCAGAAAAGTAGTGATTTTGGCGGTATTAGGCTTCATCTCAACTAAGTCACCATTATGAGCTCTGTACTTTGGATATTATGGTCTGTCAGACTTTACAGAGTAAAGTTTCTTCTGCCTCTGAATATCAGATTTTAAGTAACTGGCAGCACCATCTGTTGACCTGTCCTTCATTTGAAGTAGAAATAAAACATGTTGCAGTTCTTCATAATACTTCAACCGAATTGCATTCTTTCTTATCTGAAATACTCTTCCATCTGTCATAAAATAAAGCATTATGTTTTCTTTCAGCTTGGAGTTGTAAACCATCTGTACAGATTCCAATTGATTTAGTCTTTCTGGAGTTGTCCCTACTCCTGGTTCAGAAAGAGATGTAGGATCTGAGGTAGAGTCGTTTACTCTTTTCTCATCAGCATTACCCAGTCATGTTTTATCTCTAGCTTCCTTCCCTTGGATCAATCTACCCCTAAAAACATTTGTTGAAGTCATTATAGGTTGAGCAGATTGTTGAGCTTTAGTAAACCCAGGTAGTAGAATTTTTGAAGGTTTAACATGAGCAATGTTAAAGGTTTTCTTTTCTTCTGATGTCAAGACAACTTGAGCTCTGTCAGAGGTTGCTTGAACATTCTTTTTCTCCTTCAAAATCAGACTTGTGTCTTCATCAACATTTACTTTCAGATCCATGGTTGGCATATATATCTTTACAGGTTCATCAACTTTTGCCTTACCTTTGAATCTAGGATCAACTTCCACCTGTGATTTGGACTTGGCCTTAGATGCCTCAGTATCTGTCCTCTCTTTGATCACAATGCCCTTAGGCTTAGGTGGTTTCTTTGCTGTGGCTTGAGTTTTAGACTTTGACTTAGATTTGTCATTTTCAGCTTTCAGTCTAATCTCTTCTTCCTTCAGACTTTCAAAATCCATGCCTGGATTATCCTTTAGGAACAACCTTTTGGAGATCTCTTCATCAAGTTTCAGAGTTTGGTCATCAGAACTCATCCTTTTACCAGTATCAAAACTTGTTCTTTGACTTGTAGTTCTGGCTTCCCTTGATAAAGAACCCCTGCCTTGACTTAGACCTCTACTCCTTTCAGAGTTTCCCTGGTCTTCATTATCATCATCCTTACCCTTCAAAGGTTGATCAGTTTTGCATTTGGACTTAATTACTTTCTCCCCCTTTTTAGTATCATCTAGTAGAAGCAGGGAGACAAGCAATTCCACAGAGTTTTGGATTTTATTGAGTTGGTCTTGTTGAGCAGCTTGATTCTTTAAAATATCAGATAGTTGAGCTTGCTGCTTTTCTTGAGTCTTTTCTATATACTCAATGCGGTCAAAGGCTGGCTTAAAAAACCTTTTCTTCTCCAATGTGAAATTCATGGTTTGCTTAGTCACTGTATCTTGAAGTTTGTCCACCTTGGCTTGAGTTATTGAGTGTTGACCTTGAAGGTTCCTGGTACTCAATGCAGTAACTCTGAGTTGTACTTTGAAGTCATCATTCATCAGCATTTCATCAGCTTTAGCCAGGTCCTCAGCAAGAATATCTGCAGTATGAACACAATCAACTTTGTTCCACTCCTTGATCCATTCTCTTCTTCTGTTAGTTTCACTCCAAGGAACTGGTGCATCCTTTCTCACAAACTTCTTAATCAAATCAGCTTTACAAACTGTTTGTGGAGGTGCATGTCCAGAAGGACCAGCTGCATCAGCATTTATATTTGTAGCAGCTTCACCAGTATTTTCAGCATTTATTTCAACAGAACTTGCAGAATCTTCAGTATCAGAATCTTGTGATAGGATAATTGCATGTGAAGCAATAGATAATTCATCTGCATGTTCATCAGCATCTAACAATGGAGTTGGTGGTGGAGTGTGTTGAGAAAGATGTGAAGTGGATGGAGCTTCCAGATACAAGACCAAAGGCACATCCAAATTGTTGATATCAATTTCAGCACTTGTGCTGGGTTTTCAGCATGTACTGGAGAGTTTATTGGAGACACATGAGGTGTAGGCATTGGAGTAGTCTCTGGCTCTTGGATTGGAGATTCATGAGCTTCATGAAGTTCTGGCTCAACATTTGGAAGAGATTCAACTACAGTAGGATCTTGTGGGATCAGAGATTCCTGACCCCCTTCCACAGCTGCTGCTTTCATTCCTTCTTCAGAGGTTGATTCTTCTACAGCCCTCCTTGCTCTTTGCTTTTTAAGTCTCTTAGATGGTTAAGAGACTCTGGGAGCTTGATCATCAGAGTTTAGCTTTCTATGCCTTTTTAGGGGCTTAGAACTCCCAGTTTCTTGAGTTGTCTGAGAAGAGACCTTCTCAGCTACTTCAGCAACATGTTCTGATGGTTGAATCTGTACCTCATCATCAGACTCATCTCTTAAAATTATCTTCCTTCTTTTCTGCTGTGCCTGAGGTACTGTCTTAGTCCTCTTTGCTCTAGAAGAAGAAGGCTTCACTTGATAATGTGCTGATGGTTAGTTGGCATGTTCTGATGTGAGTGTTTGTTGAGTGACAGTAGTAGGTGCTGATGGCTGTTGTGTGTTGATGGGTTGGACATCAGGATATAACAATGAATAGGTATCAGAATCAGCATTTACCAGAGCTTGCTTTACTGATAAAAGAATTCTAAGGGGTCTCAAAACTTCCTTCTTGTTGTCAGCAGTTAAAAGATCAGTAAAAGCCCTTTTTGCTAACCTAAAAGGTTCTATGAGTTCACTTGCTAGTTGTGGTTCATCTGATGTATAATAACTGTAAATTAACTGACAGAACCTAGCAAAGTAAACTACATTCCTGTCCTCTTTCATTCTATCTCCTATAAAACATAACACATTCTTTGCATAATCAAAATGAGATTAGTTTAAAAGTGCATACCCAATTTATTGTGTCAGAATAGGAATGGCATCAAAATTTGAGCATTTGTTGGCAAACATCTTCGTGATGCAATCGAAGAAGAAGCTCCATTCCCTTCGAATATATGGGCGTTTGAGTTGACCCATCTTAGCCAAACTCTTTTCATACCCTAGATTAGCCATTATTTGCTGTAGCAATGGCTCCTCCACAGCAGAACTGAATTGACAGTTTTCAGGTAGGTGTAGAGCTTTTTGAACTGTTGCTGGAGTAACAACATACTCAACCTCCTTTGCTGTAAACACGATGCTTGGAGTCCCATTCTTACCACCATCATCATAAAGTCCCGTACGCCAGAACGTCAGAACTTGAGTTCCAGATAAACTGGATGGCTGCGTCAAAGCGAACCCAATTTCACTATGAGATAAATAATCCTGAATAAAATGAAGTCCTGAAGGAGCTTCACTCTTAGTGAGAATGGCAACGTAGTTGTTGGGGATGAACTTTGCTCCATTAAAGATTATATCCTTGGGTGCCATTGAAAAAGAAGTGAGAAATAAGAATGCCTGAAAGGTGTTTGGTAAAATGCCTGTGTAAAAACCGTCAGTAAATATAGAGAGAATAAGAGAAAAGAGAGAGAGAGAGTGTAGAATACAAAAGTAAATAAAAGATTTAAAATCTTTCCTCTCTTTTACTTATACACGCCACTTGACATCAGTTAAGACGAATTTGAACAATCTTTACACCTGTCAGCCATGCAGCAGTTAAAACAATAGTTAATGGGCACGAGAAATAAGTAATGATTACTATGCACATGCAGTTTTTTAAAAAAAAAACTGTTCCCACTAAACAAGTAACAATGACTGTCTTTATCTCACTTAAACCAATATTCTGAAAAAATATAACCGTTCAAGTATTGACCAAAAATAAATCAAGAAAATAAATACTGCCACGTAAGCATCAGAACTTGATTATTATCAGAATTTAAAGGTCATCAGAATATGGCTTCTGTACTCAAAAAGTGAATGTTTATTTCTTTATTCTTCACACAAATACTGATATGGTTTCTACAGAACTTAATCATCAGAACTTCCATCAGAACTTATCCTCAGAATTTATGCAACTAAAACTTAAACTGTTCATCTAAAACAACATTGATCACCATAGTAATTTTCATCATTCATATGGAGTGTAAGTGTGTGCTTTAAGCTAAATATCAGACAAAGAGTAAAGTCTGATTCACTTCAGTAAATCGTAGAAATAAGGCATAACTAAGAACTTTGCTCAAAATCTGTCATTAGTCTAAAGTCTACTATAGAATGAGTTCATGTATGAGTCCACCTCAACTATTTTGTGCTCATTTTATGCATCTTTATATATTCTTTTTCACAGGAGCTTCTCAGTAAAAGTGAGTCACAACTGCTTATCAGAATTTATACTATTATCAGAGTATTTCTCCAGTAATCAGAGAATGTGAAAAGTTACCAAGAAAATTTTATTTTGCTTTTCTAATGCATATAACTTAATACCAGCAATGCACTTGGGTCTTCCCTTCCACATATATTTTTCTCTAGATCTCAAAGGAGTACCTGATATTTATTTATTTTCTTTACTTTTTCTTTTGATAAGTGAGGCTTATCAGCACTTAGTACATCCATAAGATTTACCAACATCAGAACTTAACAGATAAGAAGCACTATTCTAGTTTTTGACTTAGTAATATGATACACAAAGTAAACCTAACTAAGCTCAATATCAGAATTTGCTTGTGTTAAAAGATTTCCACATAAACAATTACTTCAAACATGGGATTTTTAGTATATTAGAGACTACTAGGTCAACATCTAGCACAGTTATCCTCATTGGATTGAATAGTCACAAAAACATTCATATCACTATTAGAGTTTAGAAATTCATAGCAGACAACAATCATCACTTAGGTAAATTTCAATTTAAGCATAGATTACAGAAAGATAGTAATATTTATAAATACTGATTATAAGGTCTGATGTATCAGAACATAGACTAAATAGATGTAGAGAAAGAACCTGATACCATTCCAAGTTCATTTACTAGTCTTGTAAAAGTAGCTTCACATAGTGGTTTTGTGAAGATATCTGCTAGTTGTTGATCTGTTGGAACAAAATGCAATTCCACTGTATCTTCCATCACATGTTCCCTTATGAAGTGGTACCTAATGCTGATGTGCTTTGTCATTGAGTGCTGAACTGGATTACCTGTCATAGCAATAGCACTTTGATTATCATAGTAAATGGGTATTTTAGAATATGTTAACCCATAATCCAGTAACTGATTCTTCATTCAAAGAATTTGTGCACAACAGCTTCCTGCAGCAATATACTCTGCCTCTGCAGTTGATGTGGAGATTGACTTTTGTTTCTTGCTAAACCAAGAAACTAATCTACCTCCAAAAAATTGGCAGCTTCCACTTGTGCTTTTCCTGTCAATTTTGCACCCTGCAAAATCTGCATCTGAGTAACCTATTAGCTTAAAGTCTGATTCCCTAGGATACCACAGTCCTAGATCAGCTGTACCCTTAAGGTACTTGAAAATTCTTTTCACAGCTATTAAGTGAGGTTCTCTTGGATCTGCTTGAAATCTTGCACAAAGACATGTAGCATACATAATATTAGGTCTACTTGCAGTTAGATAGAGTAGTGAGCCAATTATATCTTTGTAATCAGTAATTTCTACTGATGTACAAGTATCCTTATCCAATTTTGTTGCAGTGGCCATAGGAGTGGATGCACTTGAACAGTCTTGCATTCCAAATTTCTTCAACAAATTTCTGGTGTACTTAGATTGAAAAATAAAAGTTCCTTCTTCATTCTGCTTGACTTGAAGACCCAGAAAATAGCTAATTTCTCCCATCATACTCATTTGATATTTTGACTGCATTAACTTGGCAAACCTTTTACAAAGTTTGTCATTTATAGAACCAAAAATGATATCATCAACATATATCTGCACCAAAAGTAAGTCCTTTCCATGGTTGAGATAGAATAAAGTTTTGTCAATAGTCCCTCTGTTAAATCCACTTTCCAGAAGAAACTGAGCTAATGTCTCATACCATGCTCTTGGAGTTTGCTTAAGGCCATAAAGTGCTTTATCAAGTCTGTAGATATGTTTAAGAAATTTTGAATCTACAAAACCTGGAGGTTGTTCAACATATACTTCTTCTTCCAGTTCTCCATTAAGAAAAGCACTTTTTACATCCATTTGAAAGACTTTAAACTTTTTGTGAGCAGCATAATACAGAAATATCCTTATGGCTTCCAATCTAGCAACTGGTGTAAAAGTTTCATCATAATCAATTCCCTCATGTAGAGAATATCCTTTTGCAACCAACATTGCTTTATTTCTTGTAATTATGCCATCACTATCAGTTTTATTTTTGAACACCCATTTTGTACCAACAACAGATCTATTCTTTGGTCTTGGCACTAGGGTCCAGACTTTATTTCTTTCAAATTCATTTAACTCTTCCTGCATTGCTTGCACCCAATCAGCATCTTGAAGAGCTTCTTCCACTTTCTTTGGTTCAGTCTGAGAAAGAAAAAAATGATAGAGACATTCATTTGATGTTGTTGTTCTAGTTCTAACACCAGCTTCAGGATTTCCAATAATCAAGTCAGGTGTATGTGTTTTAGTCCACTTTCTTGCAGATGGAAGGTGATCTCTAGAACTGGATGCTCCCCCATGATCCATGCTGTCTCCATCAACATTTTCTAATACTCCCCTTGAAATTATGCTCTCTGAGTTGGAACCTTCAGAATTTGAGTTTCCAGAATTATCAGAACTTGGCCCATCAGAACTTGATGAATCAGAATTTGAGTTTCCAGAATTATCAGAACTTGGCCCATCAGAACTTGATGAATCAGAACTTGAAGAGCCTGTTCTAGGTTTTGATGCTTCTTGAGATGTGGTTGGATCTTCAATATGCTCCCCTGCACAGGTGTATTTTCCTTTGGCATAGTCACCACAGTTTCAGTAACATCAGAGTTTAACCCATCAGAGTTTGTAGTATCAGGATTTAGACTATCAGAATTTACAGAATCAGAATTTAAAACTTCATTCTCAAATCTCAGTTGATCATGATCATTGAAATCTTCAAGTCCAATAATCTTCTTATCATCAAAAGAGACATTGATAGATTCCATGACAATCCTTGTTCTTAAATTGTAGACTCTGAAGGCTTTTGTGGAAAGTGGATATCCAACAAAAATTCCTTCATCAGCTTTTAGATCAAATTTGGATAGCTGTTCAGGATGAGTCTTAAGTACAAAACACTTGCATCCAAATACATGAAAGTACTTCAGATTTGGCTTCTTTTTCTTCACCATCTCATATGGTGTCTTTCCATGCTTGTTAATAAGTGTTGCATTCTGAGTAAAACAAGCAGTCTGCACAGCTTCAGCCCAAAAGTAGGTTGGTAACTTTGCTTCATCAAGCATAGTTCATGCAGCTTCAATAAGAGTTCTATTCTTTCTTTCAAAAACTCCATTTTGTTGTGGAGTTCGAGGAGCAGAGAATTCCTGCTTTATTCCATGGTCTTTGCAGAACTCTTCCATGATCAAATTCTTGAACTCAGTGCCATTATCACTTCTTATGATTTTCACAGAGTCTTTGACCAATTTATCCAGTTGTTTGGCATGATCAATCAAGATAGATGCAGTTTCACTTTTTGTGTGCAAGAAATACGCCAATGTGTATCTGGTAAACTCATATACTATGACCGTAGCATATTTCTTCTTTGCAATAGATATGACATTCACTGGACCAAATAGATCAACATGTAGTAGCTGATATGGCTCAAGAATTGAAGATTCAGTCTTGCTCTTGAATGAAGATTTTCTTTGTTTTGCCTTTTAACATGAATCACAAAGGCCATCAGGAGCAAATACTGATTTTGGTAGTCCTCTCACAAGATTTTTCTTGACTAGTTCATTTATATTGTTAAAATTTAAATGAGAGAGTTTCTTGTACCAATCCCAGCTTTCTTCAATTGATGCTCTTCTTAACAGACATATTGCAGAACCATCAGAACTTATTGAAAGCTTGGCTTCATAAATGTTACCATGCCTGTATCCCTTCAGAACAATTTTGCCTGTAGATTTGCTTACAACTTCACAGTATTCTTCAAAGAAATCCACATGATAACCTCTGTCACAGATTTGACTAACACTCAGCAGATTGTGTTTGAGTCCTGAGACTAAAGCTACTTTTTCAATGATGACATTCCCAAGATTGATATTGCCATATCCCAGAGTTTTTCCCATGTTGCCATCTCCATAAGAAACTCTTGGGCCAGCTTTCTCCACAAAGTCTGATAGCAGGGCTTTATTTCCAGTCATATGTCCTGAACATCCACTGTCCAGAATTAGGATATTTTTCCTGTTGCCTTGCAATCACAAGGATCACTAATGATTAGTTTTAAGGACCCAGACTTGCTTGGATCCTTTGGCCTTATTAAGTTTGTTAGCATTTGCAGCGGATTTAACTTCAGAGTTTATGCTAACATTTTTCATATCAGATTTTACAGTATCAGACTTTGCATCAGAACTTACACTAGAAGGAATAATGCTAACTTTCTTTAAAGAAGGTTTTATTTGATAATAATCATAGTACAAACTATGATATTCCTTATAAGTATAAATGGAATGCCATGAACTACCACAATGAAAACAAGGATTTTGTGGTTTAAACCTAACATTCTGACTCTTAACTCCTGATTTAGGAGGTAAAGAATTTATATCCTTATTCTTCTTGCAAAAAGAAGCAAGATGGTTAGTGTTTCCACAGTTATTGTATTTCTTTCTAGGAGCATTAGGAACAGACTTATAATTATTGCTTTTATTCACACCTTTCTTTCTATTCCTATTTTTCCTAGGTGGATTTACCTTGTTTATATTCTTAATCTCTTTCAGCTTATACTTCAGCTGCTTCTTTTTCATTAAGCCTATGTTAACTTCAGTTGGTTTATCCTGTTTTAATTTGTCAGAAGTTGACTCTGCCTTAACTTCTGTATCAATATCTTTCATCTTTTCAAAATCAGACTTTACAGTTTTAGCTACAAACTTAACAGGATTTACCTTTGGCTTAATAGTCTGTTTAACAATAATTGGCTTAATTTGTTCAGTTCCTATTTCACTTTTATCATCTCCATAACCTAAGCCCTCTTTCCAGTTTCCACTACTCAGCAAATTCTGAGTTGTTCTGCCAGAGTTAGTCCAAGTCCTGATAATCTTTCTTTCCTTTTCTAACTCAGTTTTTAGAGATTGATTCAATTTTAACACTTCATCTCTAACATAAAAAGCATCATCTTTTTCTTTCTAAGTTTGATGGAAAATAACTAACTCTTTTTCTAAATAGTCATTCCTTTTTCTTAAAAGCCAGATTTTAAGAAGTTAACCTATCACACGTTAAAGTCTGATCTCTATAGCTAATGAATATGGTTTTAAGATAAGATCTCAACTCAGTAATATCATCAGTATGAAAATCATAAGTTGTTTGAGGTACCTTTAACTCAGCAACATCAGAATTGCTATCAGCATTTGCCATCAAGGCATAGTTCTCCTCATCTTCAGAATATGAAGTGTCTGTCCAGCTTTTCTTCTTTGTGACAAGTACCTTGCCTTTGTCACCGTTTCCTTTCTTGCAATCAGGAGATATGTGGCCTTTTTCACCATAATTGCAGCATTTAACATTTGAGTAATCTCCTCTGTCAGACTTTCCTGCTTTGCCTTTAGATTTTCTGAACCCCTTCTTATCAGAACTTCCACTTTTCTTGGAAAACTTCTTTCCCCTTCTGAATTTCCTATAGGCTATCTTTGTGATACCCTTCACCATAAGAGCACACAATCTCATCATCTCTTCATCATCATCCATCTCAGATAGAGTTTCAGTTTTTAAATCCTCATAATTATCAGAACTTGATGAATCTGAATCAGACTTTGTCATGCGAGCCTTTCCTTTGTCTTTCTTTGAGACAACCACTTTGGGGGATTCCTCCTCAGCCTTAAGAGCAATTGTCCTTGACTTTCTCCCATGTCTCTTGCTTCTTTGATCCATCTCAAGTTCATGAGTTTTGAGCATACCATAAATTTCATCAAGAGTAGTTTCATCAAGAGCATAGTTGTCTCTTATAGTAGTCGCCTTCAAATCCCAACATTCAGGAAGAGCTAAAAGGAATTTAAGATTGGAATCTTCAAGATCATATTCCTTATCCACCAGTGACAGATCATTCAAGAGTTTGACAAATCTGTCATCTAAACCAGTTAATGACTCATCAGGTTTTGAGTCAAAGTGCTCATACTCTTGAGTGAGTATAGTCCTCCTGTTCTTCTTAATTGCATCAGTTCCCTAGAATCTTGTCTCCAAGGCATCCCATATCTCCTTTGCAGTATTGCAGTTAATTACCCTATTTGACATGACATTATCAATGGCACTATGCAGCAAATGCCTTACCTTTGCATCCTTGGCAATAGATGAGATATCTTCAGCTGTATACTCACTTTTCTCCTTTGGTACAGTCTTTGCTGGCTGATCTGCAACTACAACAGAGAGCTTGGTTGGCTTATGTGGTCCTTCATTAATTCTGTCAAGGTATTCTGGATCTGTAGCTTTCAAAACATAGCCATCCTCACTTTCCATATGGGATACTCAGAAGGTCTCAGCGTGGGAACCCTAATTGTCTCATATCGACTGTGGATTTGAGTCTTTGGAGTTTTTTCAGTTTTGGTGGACTTGGTTAGAGTTTGTTCTTCTCCAGACATGATTGTTTTGGATCTTTACTGTAATTGTGTTAACAGATAGGCTCTGATACCACTTGTTAGGTCACACACACTGTAGAAGGGAGTTGAATACAGTGTATAATATAATCAAATTGAATTAAGAACACAAGTATGTAACAAAGAATAATCTTATTAATAAAACAGTATTGCAATGGAACCGTTCTCTCTCAGTGATGAACAAATATCACGAGAGCTGCTAGGGTTACAATGAATAATATTCTCGATAATGATAACACATCTAGTGTAAATCCTATGATGTGTTTATATACCACATAATTACAAGATAATCTCTAATCGATATCGAATCTAATTCTGCATCATAAAATATATCAATTAGTTATCTTTTCCTCCAAGTCTTCTATTCTTCATAGAATTCTTCTCCATGCATATCTCTTCTTGTGTTAATCTTAATCTTCTTTTTCCTTTAATCATCCGCCTTCCTTATCTAAAATTCTTCTTAAGTCCTGATATTATCTCCTGATGAATATCTTCTGATATCTTAAGTTCTGATGACTTAAGTTCTGACTTCAGTATAAGTACTGATTTCCAGTTAAGTCCTGATTTGTCCTGTTAGTCAAGATCTGAAAACTAAACACAAATCATTATTAGACATGACATCACAAATATATCTAACATGGAATGTGGCATCCTATTAATAGGTTTTAGAGAACAAAGAATCATTTCCACTTCCATGTTAACTTGAAGATATTCAAAGATGCTGGATGGAGAAATGGAGCAACATGTAATTAGACCAAAACACTTTTGTCTTATTAGTTTGTCTTTTTATCATTTAACTTGGTGATATATAAACCTATTGTAGCAAGTTGAAAATAAAAGTAAGAAAGTAAGCAAGAATTGAGAAATAGAAAAAGTTGTATCCGTTAAGAATTTCTCTGTTCTTAGTGTTTCATACTTGTAAGCAGCTGTGTGTATTTTTGTATCACAGAGTTCTCATCAATATATATATATATATATATCTCTGGTGGGTATTTTCAATCCACCAAAAAGTTTTTTTAATCCTCGTGTTTAATTAATTTGTGTTTGAATACATCTATATTTTCATTCCGCACTTTTACATATTCAAACACTGGTATACTAATATTTGTGATAAGTTCTTAAAATCGAAAAGAAACCAAGAATTACATTCAACCCCCCTTCTGTAATTCTAGTTGTTAGATTGTTTGGGAATAACATTTGGTATCAGAGCAAGCTCTTGATACACTAAGAGTTTAAAGATCAAAGCATCTAAAAACATGAGTAGGAAGGATGTTGGAGTTAAGATCCCGTTCTTGGATAAAGACAACTATCACCATTGAAAGGTGAAAATGCACCTGCATCTTCTCTCTCAAGATGAAAGGTATGTTGATTGCATTGTGAAAGGCCCTCATGTTCCTCAAAAAGCTGCTACAGATACTAAGGAGCTGTAGGCGATGAGCAAAATATTCCAAAGCCATAATCAGAATGGACAGATGGAGATGTTGATCAAGTGCACAAAGACAAGAAGGCTGTAAACATTCTGTTCAATGGTCTTGATGGAGATATGTTTGACAATGTCATCAATTGTAAAACAACTAAAGAAATTAGGGATACAATTCAAATCATATGTGATGGAACTGAACAAGTGAGGGAAAACAAAATGTAACTACTAATTCAACAGTATGAGCACTTTTATTGTGAAGACATTGAATCTCTGAGTGACATCTTTAGTAGATTTCAAAAACTACTAAATGTAGTAAAACTGCATGGAATAGTCTATCAAACAAAAGATTCAAACCTGAAGTTCCTTAGATCTCTACCAAAAGTGTGGAAGCCTATGACTGTCTCTCTCAGAAATTCTCAAGATTATAAGGAATTAACTTTGGAGAGACTGTATAACATTCTAAAAACTTATCAGCTTGAAATGGAACAAGATGAGAAGATAAAGAAAGGAAGGAAGAAGGGAGGATCAATAGCTTTGGTGGTTGAACAAGAGAGAGTGAAAAAGATGAAGGTTAAAGGTGTGGAATCTGCACCAAACTCCAGGGTTTGTGATGGCAAAGGAAAAGGGCTAGTGGCTGAGCATGAAGATCATATCAGTCAAGATGAAATGGAAGCCATAGATGAACATCTAGCTTTTTTGTCTAGAAGGTTTGCCAAGCCCTTCCTACTCATATTTTTAGATGCTTTGATCTTTAAACTCTTAGTGTGTCAAGACCATTGAACATAATATTTTTAGATGCTTAGTGTGTCAAGAACTTGCTCTGATATCAATTGTTTGTCAGGAGCTTGCTTTGATACGATTGAACATAATGTTTTTCATATCGGGCTAGCTTGTTTTACTTTAATTTTAGTTTAACGTAGATCAATAATATACATTATTTATTTTAATATCAGGCATGTTATATCAAGCACCTAATTATATTTAGTTTTTTTAAAATTTTATTTTAGCCCAGGGTGAATATTATTTTATTTAAAATTGAATAAATAATATATTTTATTTTAGCGTGATGATATTATATCGACCAACTTATTACGTTTAAAATTTCATTTTTGTTTTGGCATGGTTCAATTAAAAAAATTAGCCAGATCAGTAGTATTTATTATATATTTTTTAGTATGTGATAGTGTCTTAGCCTCAGACCCGTTATATCAACCAAATTCAGCTAATTATTTTTAATTTTTTTAGGTCGGGTAAACATTATTATGTTTTAGTGTGAATGGATAATATATAATTTTATTTTAGCCCGATGACACTATATCCATAAACGAATTTTCTTTTAAATTTTGATTTTATTTTAGCCCGTTTATTATTTTGTTTTAGCCTGATGACATTATATCGATCAAACAAATTTTCTTACAAATTCATTTTAGTCATTATTATTTTGTTTTAGTCCGAGGCTGCAAATCCAACTAAGTATATGTGGTTAGTTTTTACTTTCTATTTATGGTTGGACTAATAATATAATTTTGTTTAGTCCAGCTCGGGTGCATATTATAAATTATTTTGTTTAAAAAAAGACCATTATACATATTATAATTTTATTCGTATTTAAATAATTCTATTGTAAATATTAATCTGTTTACAGGAGTATTTTAAATATTACTATAACTGCGATGACAGTATGTTTACAAGTTTAATAAATATGGCCTTCAATGGAGTTTCGTAAAAACACAATTAGTTGGTGAGAAGATGATTACAGAAGTGAATGTCTTATGTTTCTTTTTTGCACACTTCAAAACCTTTGGACACGTGGCATCATTGTAGCCAAGCATTCTGATTTTGCGTCACTGTTCTACAAATCGACGATATAAACTTGGACTTGCACAAGTCGATAGTACAAATGGTTGTACTAATCGACAGTATAACTGTCCTATAAATCGACAATAAAAAGGTCCACTTGTAAAATAAGAAAATCGACAATATAAATGTTGATTTGTAGATAATGGAAATTGAAAATATAAAGTTTCCAATTTACAGACTTCAATCCATTTTGTCGATTACTAGATTTACAAACAAAAGCTTGGGCCTTAGGGCTTGATATGAATTGGGCTCTAAAAATTACTTTTCAAGTTAAATTGCCTTAGAACAATTTCTGGCCTTGTCCATTTCTTTTGTTATTCATTCTCTTCAAACCAAGTCATGTCTTCAACTGAATTATTCTGATTTAAACATAAAAAACCATTTCTTGATTTGCTGAGGATTAGTGCATTAGTCTGGTTCACAAATGACTCACATTGAGATGATTCATTTTATTCCCTGTTTAATACTCAGTTGATGTATGTCATCTTGTAGCTTCTTCAGATTAGTTCACTGAAATCCTGAGATCTTTAATACTATGAATCAGTGCATTTCCTTGTCACTTAGTCCTTTGATATTTTATTCTTCATGAAAGCTTGAACATTTTAATGAACTTCTTTCCATGACCTAGTTATGGACTTAGTGCATTAATTCCATGTTTTGATTCTTTATATTTACTCAATCTTCATCTTCTAGATTCATGTGCTTCACAATTAATATTATTTACATCTTCTAGATTCATGTGCTTCACAATTAATATTATTTACCCGTTTCTTTTTCATATTGAGTTATATTCCCTCGGTTACATATTACATTATATTATGCTTTACAATCTCCCCCTATTTGATTGTTACAGTTCGACAAGCAAATCCCTAAAAGATAACTCAACTGATCAATAAAGAAAAAGTAATTACGGAAAGCACGAAAATATAAGTACATTCTGTATCACATATACAATTCCAGATTTCTTAAATGCAAGTACAAGAAAAATAAATGTTCCTCTAGATTGAACAAATAGACTATGTCTTCTTAGATCTTGACTTCTTAGGCTTCATGCTTTAGCTTCCTTCTCCTTCTTGATTGGATTTTGGCTGAATAGTTTTTCTCTTAGAAACTCTCATCTTTAACTCTGGAGCTTATGCAGATTGTTGATGAGAGACATTTTTAGGCTTTTCTTCATTACCGAGCTCTTTTAACTTTTCAAGTCTTCTTTTGACTTTTTCTCGAGTAAGAATCTCCAAGGGATTTTTAGGAGGTGGAATTTCCAGTTTTTGCAACAACATGTCCAACCAGTGGATATTATGAACAGTGTGGGGTTGATCAGGCATCAGTGTTTATTTCCGAGCATATGGACTGTAACTCTTTGAGGATGATCTTGCACTATATGTGTATTATAAATCGTATCTTCTTCCAACACTTCATTGTAGGCTGACATTATTGGCTTCAATAGAAGTTTGTCTTCTTTACAAGTTGACATTTTAACTTTGATCAATACTTGATTGATATACCACGAATTACTAAAACTGAAGTCTGAGATTTCTATCTTGCTATCACTTATTTTTAAAGCCATTTGACCATCTTCATCTTTGCAGATCAGAGGTTCATTATCTCTCATTAAGTTGATCTTAGCTTCATTACCCACATAAATTATGACACCCCAGTCCTACATCAAGAAAATTTGGGACTTCTGTTCAGTTTATAAGTCAAAGAACTACTACTATATGTACCAACAAATCATGATCTTTTGGGGGCCTGTGGTAGACTTGTTGTTTACCCAAGTTGGCTGCATTTGGGCCACTAGGTTTCGGCTTATTTGGACTCAGAACCGGGACTTGATCCAGTGTTCTAAAAAGGCTCAGGATTTGACCCGGGTTGTCACATATAGTATCAGAGCTGACTCTTGAAAGCTTGACGCGTCATGTTGTCGGAGGTGGGGACATGGAGGTTGGTGGTATTGTCTCATAATGGACAGAGATCCGGAGGTGAGGACACGAAACCAGCTGGTATTATCCAATAATGGTTAGAGAGGAACTATCCGGACCTATGGGTTGTGTGTTCGGTCCTAACGAGGATGTTAGGAGTTTAAATGGGGGAGTTTATAACACCTCAGTACCACATCGAGGATATTTGGGACTTCTGTTAAATTTATAAGTCAAAATACTGCTACTATGTGCACTAACAAATCATGATCTTTTGGGGGCCTGTGGTGGGCTGTTTGTTTACCCAAGTTGGATGTATTTGGGCCAGTAGGCTTTGGCTGATTTTGGACTCAGAATCGGGACTTGACCTGATTTTTGAAAAAGGCTCGGTATTTGACCCGGGTTGTCACATAAACTGTCTTGTAGTATTCCTTTGTGAGCCTTCTCATATATGTTTCTTCATCAAACAACATCTTACTATTCAGTTCGTATGCATAAAGAATCTCGACAGCAACTATATCTGCGTTAGTTCTTCTTACTCCTTCAGACGTGCACTCTCTTCAGACTTGCATTTAGTAGGGTTAGATTGCGCATTGTATTTTCTCTGAAGATCGTGATCACCTCAGGTTACTCAAATGCATTAGGAGACACATCTTTGATGGCTTGAAAGATTTTATCTCTGAGATATTCATTTGGTAGTGTGTTAGTCTTGGAGACTCAAATCTTTTTAGCTAGAACAAACAGCTCAACCATGTTCATCTTCTTTAAAAACCTAGAAGCTATATTCATCAAGTTTTTGGATGAGTGTTTCACACAAATTCTCCAACCACCTAAGAGACACGTCACTGTCACGTTGTTGATCACTCAACTTAACTCATGATAGAATTCATAAATATCATCATATTTATTCCTTAAGTCTTCCAAGATGTTAAAAAGAAGTATATTCCCATTATCATTCTCAAGATATGTTGCCGGTTTGTCCATCTTCTTCTTTATTCCATCCTACTTGCTACCTTGTATGGTTTCCTTAAGAGTTTTCTCTCTTTCTTCTCTGGTTGACTTCCTCACCAATGCTCTTTGAATTCTTTCCCTCATCCCTCATCCTCATGATTGGGTCCTGAGCTTCATCATAAGTATGATTGATGATTTCATTACCATAGTTTAAGCAATCATCTGAGAATGTGTCTTTATCTTCAAATTCTTCCTCTTCAGTGACTTTATATTCCACTTCATTTAATCCAAAGGATGGTTCGAATCCAAAATGAGCATCTTTCTCAATTATCCGTCCTTCTTCTATTTCTTATTCTTATTCATCTACCATGCTAGAAGAAAAGACATCTGTTAATAGTTTCTTCTGTTGTTTGAGTTTATCACTTAAACGATCCTCCTTTGATATTCGCTTCCCCCTGATGTTCTTTATCTTTCTTTGTTTCTAATTTTTTCTAGAAATCCTCTTCTACTTCCTCCTTCCTCCTTCACCCAAAACTCAGCTGCTTCCTCCCTCACTATTTCCTCTTCTCTTTCTTCAAATGAGGTATATACAAATGGATCACTGAATTGAGTTTCTGGCATACTTACAGCTTCAACTTCCTTCATCCCTACCACATCTCCTTTATTCACTGATGATTGAATAACTAGAGAAACAGACTCCAAAAACTGTTTTACAGCTTTAACCATGGTTTCTTTTTCCATGGACTGATATTTTTGAACTTGAACTTCTTGAGTTATTTCTACCTCCTTCTGAACCTCCCGAGCTAATTTTTCTTTAGCGGATTTCTTTTTCTCCCCTTGATTGAGTTATCCTTCTGAATCAGAGCATGGGTTGATTGATATTGAAATTTTTGTATAACAAGATCAAGTCACTGGCCATAGTATTTAACCATATTTGATGTTGCAGAGCGCCTGCGCTGGTGAAGCGTGCAGCCGCGCCAGGTCGAGATTCCAGATTCCTGTTTCAATTAGGAGACTGTTTTTCTGGGCTTTTGGATTGATTGGAATGCTATATAAAGACAACTTAAAGATGATTTTCACAACAGAGCTTAAGGAGAAGGCAGTGAGAAGACCTATAGCACAAATTCAACGAAGGTGGAGAAGATCTAGTTTATTCTTGTGATTCTTTATTCTAAGTTGTATTATTCATTTTATAAAGACCTAGTTTATTATACCATGCTTTCATCAGAACCCACGGTGATGATGAGTTTAGTCATGGGCTAATCGTTATCTTGGGGTTCTAACAGATTTACTTATGGATTTTAATAATTAATATATTTTGATACCCTAGTGTGTGGTGATTGTATGATATCCTAGTATTGGTCGTGCTTATTCATCTTATGAGCGTCGCAGACTTATAAGATAGTGTGTTAATCTCTAATGAAGCGACAGTGAATTTAGAGGTTTAGAATTTGCCATGCTAACATATGTTCATGTATTTATTATGCATGATTCGTAGGTAATTTTAACCATCTTACTTTCCCTATGTAATCACGATAGATAACTTGCATATTAAACCGTTATGTTGTCAAATTCTATAAACATATAGGGTCTCAATATAATTGGTGTCTATTCAGCTTCTATCTCTTTTGTGGATGTTTGATAGTAGGGTATTCGTACAACGGAAGTTGGCGTGTACTAGTTTCAGTTATCTGATTAGTGTCATCACCATTGCATGCTAAGGATAAGAAAAAAAAGGCTATTGAATAAAGTAGTAATGAAGTTATAATCCTATGTTTGTGTTATATAAGTAAATCAATTTTTTAATCTCTTAGTTAATTGCATGTTAGTTAATAATCTTAGTTATAAACAAAACCAATTTGTTATTCGTCTTAGCATTGAATAATAACCATATCATTGTTGTATAAGCGCATAAATCTTAAGTTAACCAAAAGAGTCTTTGTGGGAATGAACTAGAAATTCTATATTACTTGCGATCGCATATACTTGCGTGAATATTAGCATGTGTTTTCATCCTAATAAGTTTTTGGCCCCGCTATCGGGGTCTCGGTGTTAATTTTTAGTTTATGTGTTTGTCATCAGTGGTCGTTAAAGTTCATTAACTCGGATATTGTTACTTACTTGGGTACTTGTTGTATTTTAGGTACTCTAGAGAGCGTGTATGCATACGCGTTCTCGATCTCGCAAGAGAACACTGAATAAAGCGGAGGAAGTAGTTGAAGAAGTTCTTGTTGAAGAGAAGGTTGAAGAAGTTTTTGTTGAGTGGAAAGTTGAATAAGAAACTCTAGTCATAATGGGAGATCAAGCAGCGAATCCTAAGGCTTTGATGGACTATTCTAAGCCAAAAATCAATGATATTTAGTCTAGCATTATCAGGCCAGCCATCGCGGCTAACACCTTTGAAATCAAGTCAAGCACGATTCAGATGATACAGAACTCAGTTCAGTTTGGGGGTTCTCCTATAAAAGATCCCAACATGCACATCAGGGATTTCATCGAGATTTGCGACACTTTTAAGTTCAATGGAGTTACTGAAGATGGTATTAAGCTGAGGATTTTCCCATTCTCTCTGAGGGATAAGGTTAAGTGTTGGTTGCATTCTCTACCGCCAGGCTTCATTACTACTTGGGAGGATCTTGCTCAGAAGTTTCTCACTAAATTCTTCCTTATTGCAAAGACTGCTGCAATCAGGAATGCTCTTACGTAATTTGCGCAGCAACCTGGAGAATCTCTGTGTGAAGCTTGGGATCGTTACAAAGAGATGCTTAGAAAGCACCCTCATCATGGGATGCTTGACTAGATGATCATTAACTACTTTTATAATGGGTAGGGTGCAACTTCTAGAACCATGTTTGATGCAACATCAAGAGGAGCCTAATGGGCTAAAAGCTATGATGAAGCTTATAAATTAATTGAACTGATGGATGCTAATGAATACCAGAACCCAACTCAGAGAATGCCTTAAGGCAAAGTAGCAAGAATTCAAGAAGTGGACACAACAAAGTAATAGAAATATCTCTTTTTGAAAACAGTTGTAACAATTGAACTAGGTAAATTGCATGCTTCTTTACAGAATATAAACAGTTAAGGGAACAGGGTACATGGTATCACAGGGGTATAACTGGTGCAATAAATAAGGTAAAGTAAAACAAGTGCAGTAAAATAAATGACAATGCTGGAAAAGAAAAGGTACTGGTATATATATATCAAAAGTTTTGGGTAGTACAAGCGTAAAGACGCTTCGGAAGTAAAAGCAAAAAGGTACAACAACCTACTCACTAGTCAGCAGCTCTAGTCTATAAGTACAACTCAAAAGTCTACTGATACATACTACACACTACTATACATACTACACAACCATAACAACACTGATCAACATCTTTATCTCTGGGTCTCTAGCTCAACTCCAAGGAAACTCTGGTCCTCCCAGCCTCTCAAAGTCCTCCATCACCTCAGTAGCCCATCCCATCAGTGCATCAGGGCCTTTTCCAGGTAGTGTAACTCCATGTAGCCTAGCCTCAAGAACCCTCCGTGTCACATGAATCTCCTCTCGAAGCTCCCTCATACCATGATCAACATCTGTAGTCCTGATGATATGCTGTAGCTCTCGGATCTGGGCCAACAAGGAATCACGCTCCAATAGAAGAGCCTCATACCGGCAATAAGGAACTGGGGGCAATGCAGACTGGAATAGGGCACCTGCAACTGAATGCCCAGTGGAATCTGAATCAGCTGGTGGGGGTCCTCTGATAGGTAGCCTTATGCCTAGGGGTAGAATAGCCTACAGTGGTACAAGCTGCAACACAGGTGGAGGTAAAATAGCCAACACTGGTGGAACAACATGACGTGGATCTGAAGATGGTACTCCAACGGAAGGTTCTGAGTGATCAGCTGATACGGGGATAAAAGAGTCGGCCATCGCTGCTATCTGAAATCATATCGCAGTATAAGAATCTCGAACCACGACGCGAATTATACTAATACCTATTATACCGTAGCACTCAACCTCTCGACGTTCTATCTTTCTATTCCTTACTTCTATTCCTAACCCTCTACCCATTCCCGTCAACCTAGGCTTGTGTCAATGACTTATAACCTGTAGCTCTGATACCAAAACCTGTGGCGCCCTCCAAGCCCGGGTCAGAAGTTTGGGGTCCACACACACATACCTTATTTATAACCTGCTTATAACAATAATAAAGATAATAATAATAATATCCAATTCTAACATAATAACAGAATAAAAAGTAATAAGCAATAAACAGAATCATTAACAACATTGGACGTTCAATAATGAAATGGTTTCAATCTTCATAAGGATCAATATGGCATTTTCAAAGCTTGGATGTTAGGTAATGAAAGAATTGGATAACAAAGGAATCAATGTTTTAGGGTTACCAGGAATTGGTCTTTCAAATCATAAGGTACAATGGTTTGAGTATATAAGTAATTCGGTTTAGTGTTTGGTATTTAGTTTGTATGTATTTGTGGAGTAGTATCGTATATATGTGGTTCGTATTTGGGTGTACAACAATCAACGGTTTAGAAAGAATAAGGTTTACGGCTCAAGATCAATAACTGGAATCAGGGTTTTGGGTTCAGTGCTTCAAAGCACTTGCAATATAAAACAGGACTATCAATCCACTACAATATATCTCGAGAAAGTTCAGAACACTTGCATGGTATTAGCTTGCTATACTTCTCTAACTTTCAATCACAACCGTCTACTCCTCGACTATCTGTTTCCCTTTCCTACGCCTTGCCTCTTCTGCTCTCATATTATAAGCATCTATCAATATTCAACTCATACGATTCTATTCTACAAATACTTCTATCTACCCTTCGTTTTACCCAAATCCGATTAACGGATTGAAAGTTATACTATAAACAAGTAAACATCGAATATATATACCGACAGTCAACCAACAAGTCACATATAACACATAACACGTTAAAAAATCAATGATATATCATTTATAATGGAGTCTCGGGTCATTAACAGGCTTTCGGGTATTTAAAATAATTTTTAAAACATTTTTCGGAATTAAAACGAGTCGTTGGATCAATTTAGAGTAATAAACAGGGTTCGGCTGGCCAAATCTGGCTTCAAAACAATTTTATAATAATTATCGAGCCTTGAAAACAATTTAAAATAATATTTTAAAGCTCGAAACTATTTTTCAGAATTTTTAAATCATTTTTAAATAATTAAATCTAATTAAATAATTAATTAATAATTAATTAAAGCAATTAATCAATTAATTTTCGAATTAATTGACCAATTAAATTATTAAATACTAATCGAAATTAATTAACTAATCAATTCAGATTTATTTTTGAATTAAAAATAATTTTTTGAATTAAAATAATAATTTTTGGTATTTTTAGAAATTAAAAACGGATTTTTATAATTAAAATAAATAGAAAATATGATTTTTAAATAATTTTAAAATAGGAATCCAAAATATGCAAATTCTGGAAAGTTCAGGGACTGAACTTCACCATCTTCAAAAGTACAGGGACTAAACTATAATTTTGCAGTCCAGTCGCCGGAAAATACAGGGTTGGATGGAGAACACGATTCCGGCATCCTCACCCCACCATCTGCTCCAGATATAATCTACAGATAACCAGGAACACAACCATGCAATCAAATCACATCAATAATCCCTGTCCTGGCCAGAAAATGGCCAAGAACATCGTCGGATTCCGGCGAATCAACGAAAACTTCAAAACACAACTCCCTTCGATTCAGACATCCTCTGTTAACGAGCTATATACCAATCAATTGCAAATTTCATAAGGAACACAACCCACTATAACACAACAACTAATAATCCCTAAATTAAAAAGCCCCAAATTTCAATTAAAAACATTCATACGGGTTATAAACCCTAATTTTAAAATTCGAAGATTAAACTCAATTTTGAACATGTTATTGAACTCCAAATCAGTCATATGACATATGAAAATCATCAGGAAAACAAGCTCTACAACATGTAATCATCAAATCATTCAAACAATCATCCGAACAACAATTCATATTTTTAATAAAAATAATTTGAAAATAAATAAATTTCCAGAAAATAAACCTTTGATTCTGCAGGGGTATGGATAACAGATTCTGGTAGAGCTCTTCAAAACCTTCAATTTGGTTACTCGAGCTTTCCAAACAAAGATCAATAACACCTTCAAAAGTTGGTTTGATTTTCAGAAGATTATATGAATATAAGTATTTTCTTTGGAAAATTATATAATTACTGACTGCAAATGATTTTTGATACGGAATAAAATACGGTAAAGGCTATTTATATTTACGGAAAATTAGTATCCCGTTGGATCATTCCAGATACAAAATGGTACGTTTATTTATAAAAACTGATCCATACAGTATCATTTTTCGGGATAAATATCCAAATCAGTACAATTTGTACTGCGGTCTTGGTCTCAGCGCCTGGTTACACGTACTACGAGGTGATAATTGTGATAGTTTAATAAAAAGATCCCGTTTACGTATTATGAGGTTTCAGAAACTGAAAGTCTATCTGAGATGGATGCTGATGAAGAGATGATGAGATTGTGTGCTCTTATGGTGAAGGGTATCACAAAGATAGCCTACAGGAAATTCAGAAGGGGAAAGAAGTTTTCCAAGAAAAGTGGAAGTTCTGATAAGAAGGGATTCAGAAAATCTGAAGGCAAAGCAGGAAAGTCTGACAGAGGAGATTACTCAAATGTTAAATGCTGCAATTATGGTGAGAAAGGCCACATATCTCCTGATTGCAAGAAAGGAAAAGGTGACAAAGGCAAGGCACTTGTCACAAAGAAGAAAAGCTGGACAGACACTTCAGATTCTGAAGATGAGGAGAATTATGCCTTGATGGCAAATGCTGATAGCAGTTCTGATGTTGCTGAGTTAAAGGTACCTCAAACAACTTATGCTTTTCATACTGATGATATTACTGAGTTGAGATCTTATCTTAAAACCATATTCATTAGCTATAGAGATCAGACTTTAACATGTGATAGGTTAACTTCTGAAAATCTGGCTTTTAAGAAAAGGAATGACTATTTAAAAAAAGAGTTAGTTATGTTCCATCAAACTTAGAAAGAAAGAGATGATGCTTTTTATGTTAGAGATGAAGTGTTAAAATTGAATCAATCTCTAAAAACTGAGTTAGAAAAGGAAGGAGAGATTATCAGGACTTGGACTAACTCTGGCAGAACAACTCATAATTTGCTAAGTAGTGGAAACTGGAAAGAGGGCTTAGGTTATGGAGATGATAAAAGTGAAATAGTAACTGAACAAATTAAGCCAATTATTGTTAAACAGACTACTAAGCCAAACGTAACTCCTGTTAAGTTTGTAGCTAAAACTGTAAAGTCTGATTCTGTAAAGATGAAAGATATTGATACAGAAGTTAAGGCTGAGTCAACTTCTGACAAATTAAAACAGGATAAACCAGCTGAAGTTAACATAGGCTTAATGACAAAGAAGCAGCTTAAGTATAAGCTGAAAGATATTAAGAATATAAACAAGGTAAAGCCACCAAGGAAAAATAGAAATGGAAAGGAAGGTGTGAATAAAAGCAATAATTATAAGTCTATTCCTAATGCTCCTAGAAAGAAATGCAATAATTATGGAAACACTAACCATCTTGCTTCTTTTTGCAAGAAGAATAAGGATATAAATTCTTTACCTCCTAAATCAGGAGTTAAAAGTTAGAATGTTAGGTTTAAACCACAAAATCCTTGTTTTCATTGTGGTAGTTTATGGCATTCCATTTATACTTATAAGGAATATCATAGTTTGTACTATGATTATTATCAAATAAAACCTTCTTTAAAGAAAGTTAGCATTATTCCTTCTCGTGTAAGTTCTGATGCAAAGTCTGATACTGTAAAATCTGATATGAAAAATGTTAGCATAAACTCTGAAGTTAAATCCGCTGCAAATGCTAACAAACTTAATAAGGCCTAAGGATCCAAGCAAGTCTGGGTCCTTAAAACTAATCATTAGTGATCCTTGTGATTGCAGGGCAACAGGAAAAATATCCTAGTTCTGGATAGTGGATGTTCAGGACATATGACTGGAAATAAAGCCCTGCTATCAGACTTTGTGAAGAAAGCTGGTCCAGGAGTTTCTTATGGAGATGGCAACATGGGAAAAACTCTGGGATATGGCAATATCAATCTTGGGAATGTCATCATTGAAAAAGTAGCTCTAGTCTCAGGACTCAAACACAATCTGCTGAGTGTTAGTCAAATCTGTGACAGAGGTTATCATGTGGATTTCTTTGAAGAATACTGTGAAGTTGTAAGCAAATCTACAGGAAAAGTTGTTCTGAAGGGATACAGGCATGGTAACATTTATGAAGCCAAGCTTTCAATAAGTTCTGATGGTTCTGCTATCTGTCTGTTAATCAGAGCATCAATTGAAGAAAGCTGGGATTGGCACAAGAAACTCTCTCATTTAAATTTTAACAATATAAATGAACTAGTCAAGAAAGATCTTGTGAGAAGACTGCCAAAATCAGTATTTGCTCCTGATGGCCTTTGTGATTCATGTCAGAAGGCAAAACAAAGAAAATCTTCATTCAAGAGCAAGACTGAATCATCAATTCTTGAGCCTTATCACCTACTACATGTTGATCTATTTGGTCCAGTGAATGTCATGTCTATTGCAAAGAAGAAATATGCTATGGTCATAGTAGATGAGTTTACCAGATACACATGGGTGTATTTCTTGCACACAAAAAGTGAAACTGCATCTATTTTGATTGATCATGTCAAGCAACTGGATAAATTGGTCAAAGATTATGTGAAGATCATAAGAAGTGATAATGGCACTGAGTTCAAAAATTTGATCATGGAAGAGTTCTGCAAAGACCATGGAATCAAGCAGGAATTTTCTGCTCCTGGAACTCCACAGCAAAATGGAGTTGTTGAAAGAAAGAATAGAACTCTTATTGAAGCTGTACGAACTATGCTTGATGAAGCAAAGTTACCAACCTATTTTTGGGCTGAAGCTGTGCTGACTGCTTGTTTTACTTAGAATGCAACACTCATTAACAAGCATGGAAAGACACCATATGAGATGGTGAAGAAAAAGAAGCCAAATTTGAAGTATTTTCATGTATTTGGATGCAAGTGTTTTGTTCTTAAGACTCATCCTGAACAGCTATCCAAACTTGATCTAAATGCTGATGAAGGAATTTTTGTTGGATATCCACTTTCCACAAAAGCCTTCAGAGTCTACAATTTAAGAACAAGGGTAGTCTTGGAATCTATCAATGTCTCTTTTGATGATAAGAAGATTACTGGACTTGAAGATTTCAATGATCATGATCAGCTGAGATTTGAAAATGAAGTTTTAAATTTTGATTCTGTAAATCCTGACAGTCTAAATCCTGATACTGCAAACTATGATGGATTAAACTCTGATGTCATTGAAACTGTGGTGACTACGCCAAAGGAAGATGCACCTGTACAGGGGGAGCATACTGAAGATACAACCACATCTAAAGAAGCATCAGAACCTACAACTGGCTCTTCAAGTTCTTATTCATCAAGTTCTGATGAGCCAAGTTCTGATAATTCTGGAAACTTAAATACTGAAGGATCCAACTCAGAGAGCATAATTTCAGGGGGAGCATCAGAAAATGTTGATGAAGACAGCATGGATCATGGGGGAGCATCCAGTTCTAGAGAAAACCTTCCATCTGCAAGGAAGTGGACTAAATCACATACACCTGACTTAATTATTGGAAATCCTGATGCAGGTGTCAGAACTAGAACAGCTACATCAAATGAATGTCTCTATAATTCTTTTCTTTCTCAGACTAAACCAAAGAAAGTGGAAGAAGCTCTTCAAGATTCTGATTGGGCGCACGCAATGCAGGAAGAGTTAAATGAATTTGAAAGAAATAAAGTCTGGACCCTAGTGCCAAGACCAAAGAACAGATCTGTTCTTAGTACAAAGTGGGTGTTCAGAAACTAAACTGATAGTGATGGCATAATTACAAGGAATAAAGCAAGGCTGGTTGTAAAAGGATATTCTCAACATGAGGGAATTGATTATGATGAAACATTTGCACCAGTTGCTAGATTGGAAGCCATAAGGATATTTTTAGCTTATGCTGCTCACAAAATGTTTACAGTCTTTCAAATGGATTTGAAAAGTGCTTTTCTCAATGAAGAATTGGAAGAGGAAGTATATGTTGAACAACCTCCAGGCTTTATAGATTCCAAACTTCCAAATCATGTCTACAGGCTTGATAAAGCACTTTATGGCCTTAAGCAAGCTCCAAGAGCATGGTATGAGACTTTAGCTCAGTTTCTTCTGGAAAGTGGATTTAACAGAGTAACTATTGACAAAACACTGTTCTACCTCAACCATGGAAATGACTTACTTTTGGTGCAAATATATGTTGATGATATCATTTTTGGTTCTACAAATAACAGACTTTGCAAGAAGTTTGCCAAACTAATGCAGTCAAGATATCAAATGAGTATGATGGGGGAACTTAGCTATTTTCTGGGCCTTCAAGTAAAGCAGAATGAAGAAGGCCTTTTATTTGTCAATCCAAGTACACCAGAAATTTGCTGAAGAAATTTGGAATGCAAGATTGTTCAAGTGCATCCACTCCCATGACCACTGCAACAAAATTGGATAAGGATACTGGTACATCAATAGATATTACTGATTACAGAGGTATGATTGGCTCACTACTCTATCTTACTGCAAGTAGACCTGATATCATGTATGCTACCTGTTTTTGTGCAAGATTTCAAGCAGATCCAAGAGAACCTCACTTAACAGCTGTGAAAAGAATTTTCAAATACCTTAAGGGTACAGCTGATCTGGGATTGTGGTATCCTAGAGAATCAGACTTTAAGCTAATAGGTTACTCATATGCAGATTTTGCAGGATGCAAAATTGACAGGAAAAGCATAAGTGGAAGCTGGCAGTTTCTTGGAGGCATATTAGTTTCTTGGTTTAGCAAGAAACAAAAGTCAATTTCCACATCAACTGCAGAAGCAAAGTACATTGCTGCAGGAAGCTGTTGTGCACATATTCTTTTGATGAAGAATCAGTTACTGGATTATGGGTTAATATATTTTAAAATCCCTATTTACTGTGATAATCAAAGTGCTATTGCTATGACAGGTAATCCAGTTCAACACTCAATGACAAAGCACATCAGCATTAGGTACCACTTCATAAGGGAACATTTGGATGAAGGTACAGTGTAATTGCATTTTGTTCCAACAGATCAACAACTAGCAGATATCTTCACAAAACCACTGTGTGAAGCTACTTTTACAAGATTGGTAAATGAACTTGGAATGGTTTCAGGTTCTTTCTCTAAATCTGCTTCGTTTATGTTCTGTTAGATCAGACTTTATTATCAGTATTTACGGATATTACTATATTTGTGTATTCTGTGCTTAATATGAAATTTGATTAAGTGCTGATTGTTGTCTGATGTGAATTTCTAAACTCTGATAGTGAGATGCATGTTTCTGTGACTATTCACTCCAATGAGGATAATTGTGCTAGATGCTGACCTAGTAATCTCTAATACTAAAGGTCCCATGTTTGAAGTAATTGTTTATGTGGAAATCTCTTAACACAAGCAAATTCTGATATTGAGCTTAGTTAAGTTTACTTTGTCTATCTTATTACTAAGTCAAAAATTAGAATGATGCATCTTATCTGTTAAGTTCTGATGTTAGTAAATCTGGTGAATGTACTAAGTTCTGATAAACCTCACTTATCAAAAGAAAAAGAAAAGAAAAGAAAAATCAGGTACTCCTTTGAGATCTAGAGTAAAAATGTGGAAGGGAAGACCCAAGTGCATTGCTGGTATTAAGTAATATGCATCAAAACTGTGCATATTTTTTCAAAATGGAATTCTGACTGAATATCCTATCAACAACATTCCTTATAATCTATGGATTCAATTTCCAGAGATCATTAAAAATGACTTGTTGACTGTCCAAAGAAATCTTCATCTCCGTTATCTCTATCAGCAAGAACGGATCATCCGTCTTGCAGTGCTCTTCGTCAGAAGTAGAAGGAGTTAGTCGTTAGGTTTCTTAGCTTAGAACTAAAGCTGTTGATGTTAGGAATTTTAGACTAGGGCAATCTTGTAATTTTATGCATGCAATTTAAGTTTCATGAAATGTATTAATTTGATATATTAATAAAATTTTACTTTATTACAAGATTTTATCTCTGAGTCGTTTCATATTCTGATGACCTTTTAAATTATGATGCTAATAATATTCTGATGACCTGTTAAGTTTTGATAAAAATCAAGTTCTGATGCTGACGTGGCAGTATTTATTTACTTGGTTTATTTTTCGTCATTACCTCACTGGTCATATTTTTTTTTACAGAATATTGGTAAAGCAGTAATCATCATTTATTTAGTGGGAACAATTTTTTTTGAAATAACAAAAACTGAACGTCCTTGATTAATGGGATTACTAGGTAAGTGGAATGGTTTTTCTCCTTGAAAACTGCATGTGATAAGTAATGATTACTGAATACCCGTGCCCATTAATTATCTTTTACTGCTGCATGTCTGACAGGTGTCTCAATGGCTATTTTTTTACCATGTATAAGTAAAAGAGAGAAAAGATTGTAAAATCTTTTATTCACTTTTCTACTCTATCTCTCTCTTTTTACTCTTATACTCTCACTATTTTCTGGCGCTTTATCATACAGACATTTTATCAAACACCTTACAGGCTACCTTATTTCTCACTTATTTCTCATTACACCTAAGGATTTAATTATTGATGGAGCCAAGTCTGTACCTAACAACTATGCTGCAATCTTGAACAAGGCTGATGCTCCATCTGATTTGCACTTTGTGCAAGATTTTTTAGCAAATAGTGAGATTGGGTATGCTTTGACCCAACCTCAAAATATTTCAAGCCAACAAGTTCTGACGTTTCGGCGAACTGGGATTTTTGATGATGGTGGTGCTACTGGTACTCCAAGCATCGTATTTGAAGTGAATGATGTTGAGCATGTGGTTACTCCTGGAGTAGTTCATAAAGCTCTCCACTTACCAGAAGGCTGTACATTCTCGACAGCGGAGGACCCTGTTCTACAGCAGCTCATGGCCAGTTTTGGGTTATGAGAAGAGTTTGGGCAAGCTTGGACAGTTGAAAAGGGCAAATATCAGGAAGGAATGGAGCTTTTTCTTCGATTGTATCGTTAAGGCATTCGCCAATAAGTGCTCCAACTTTAATGCCATTCCAATTATGTGTCAGCAAACCGGGTATGCTCTTATTCATCAAACTCAATTTGATTCTGCAAGTGCTGTGCTAGGTTTCATAGGGGACAGGATGACAGAAGATAGGAATATAGTGTACTTTGCTAGATTCTGTCAGCTTATATATAATTTCTGTTGTGCTGATGAGCCCCAACCTACCACTGATTTAATTCCACCCTTTAAGCTTGCAAAGAGGGCTTTTAATGATTTGTTAAATGCTGACATTAAGAAGAAAGTGGTTAGACCATTACAGATACCTCAGTCTGTAAAACAGATTCTTGTAAATGCCGATCCTCAAACCTACACATCTGTTTACCCTGATGTTCAACCCACCAACACATCTCAGCCACCACAACAACCATCAGAACATACCACTTCTCAACCTCAACCTACTCAACCCTCCATCAGAACATATTTCAAACCATCACAGACATCTCAACCTTCACCATCAGCACATCCTGGGAGGCCTTCATCTTCCAAACCTAAGAGGACAAAGATTGTACCTCAGACACAACAGAAGAGAAGGAGGGTTGTTCTGAGGGATGACTCAGACAGTGAGGAACATGTTCCAGTGTCAGAACCTGTTGTTGTAGAAGCTGAGAAGGTCTCTTCTCAGAAGGATACTGGAATTGGGAGTTCTAGGCCCCTAAAAAGGCTTAGAAAACTAAATTCTGATGATGCAGCTCCTACAGTCTCTTCAAAAGCTAAAAGAATTAAAACATTAGCTAAAAGGCCTGCAGATTCTGGTAAAGGACTGGAAGCAGCAGCTAAGGAAGGGGATCAGGAATCTCTGATCTCACAAGACCCTGTTGAAGCTAACAATTCTCCAAGTACTGATCCAGATCTTCATGCAACTCATCACTCTCCACTTCATGAGCCAGAAATAACTCATATTCCCACACCTCCAGTATCTCCAGTACATACTGATAACCAGGGGCCAAATGATGAAATTGACATCCATAACTTGAAAGTGCCTCAGGTTTTATACTTAGAAGCTCCACCTACTCAAATCACTCCACCAACAACACCACTTCTTGATGTTGATTTCAATCCAGAATTGCCTACAACACCCTCTCTGTATCTAGATACTGAAGATCAGATTTTAGGTGAGCATCAGAATATGGATGTTGATCAGAACTTAGTTGGAGATCAGCACTTAGAGGATGATGTTGAAGCCACCATAAGCTCTCATACTATTCTTTTATTAGAGGATTCTGATGATGTTGATTCTATAAGTTCTGATGCTGCTAATGATGAAGTTACTGGTGAAGCTGCTGCTACAAATGTAGATGCTGATGCAGCTGGTCCATCAGGACATGCACCTCAACAAACTGTTCATAAAGCTGAGATAGTCAAGAAGTTTGTTACAGGGAAGCACCAGCACCTTGGAGTCAAACTCCTAGAGGACATGAGTGGACTAAGGAGTGGAACACAGTTACTTTTGTTCCATCTGAAAAGATTCTTGCTGAGCATCTTGCAAAAGCTGATGAAATACTGATAAATGATGATTTCAAGGCACAACTGAGAGTTACTGCATTGAGTACAAGGCACCTTCAAGGTCAACACTCAATAACTCATGACAAGGTGAATAAAATTCTAGAAAACTTGATCCAGCAAGATATGAATCTGAAACTTGAAAAGAAAAGGTTTTTCCAACCTACCTTTGACAAAATTGCCAACATTGAGAAAACCCAAAAGAAGCAACAGTCTCAGATTGATAAAATTTTGAAGAATCAAGCTTCTCATCAATCTCAACTCAATGAGATCCAATCCTCAGTGGAATTGCTTTTCTCTCTTCTTTTACCTGCTGATGCCCAAAAGGGGAGAAAGTAATTAATTCCAAATGCAAACCTATTAAGACACTGAAGGGAAAGGATGATGAAAAAGATGACCGGGGAAACTCTGGAATGGGTGGAGGTCATGGTCAAGGTAAAGGTTTTTCATCAAGTAAAGCTGGAACTACAAGTCAAAGAACAAGTTCTGATACTGGGAGAAGAATAAGTTCTTATACTGGTAAAAGGATAAGTTTTGATGAACATCTGGAACTTGATGAGGAGATTTCAAGACAGTTATTTCTGAAAGAAAATCCAGGAATGGACTTTGAGAGTCTAAAGGAAGAAGAAGCTAGACTTAAGCTAGAAAAAGTCAACTCCAAATCTGAAGCTTCTGTTATTGAAAAGAAACTTCCTAAGGCTAAAGGCATTTGATAAAAGAAAGGACAAATCCTGAGGCAATTAAGGCCAAATCACAAATGGAGATAGATCCAAGGTCCAAGGGCAAAGAAAAAGTTGGTGAACCTATAAAAGTTTATGTGCCTGTTATGGATGAAGAAATATTTGATGAAGATGCTAATTTTACTCTGATTTTAAGGAAGATTTCTTAAACAACCTCTGACATGGCTCAAGTTGTTCAGAGTCAAGATATAGTAAGTTCTGATATGACACTGAAGCAAGCAACCTCTGACATAGCTCAAGTTGGCTTGATATCAGAAGATAAGTTAAAGGAAACCTCTGACATTGCTCATGTTAAATCCTAAAGTTACTCCTACCAGGATTCACCAAAGCTAAACAGACTCAACCTTTGAAGGCTGCAGCAAGTGGTTTTGAAGCAAGAGTTGTTACAGGAAAGAAAGCAAAAGATAAATCTAGATTGGGTAGTGCTGATGAAAGAAGAGTACATAACACAACCAATGATTCAACTTCCTTAAGTGAACCAGGTGTTGGAGTAACTCCTGAAAGATTGAATCGACTTGAATCTGTACAGATGGTTTACCATACATTCTTGAAAGAACACATCTTGTTATATTTCATGACAGATAGAAGGGTATACCATATTAGGGAGAATGCTATACCACTGAAGTATTTTGAGGAACTAGAACATGTTCTATTCCTACTTCAAGTGAAGAACAGATTAACAGAAAGTGCTGCAAATTATTTGAAGACTCAAATTCAGAGACAGAAGAAGCTTTATTCTGTAAAGTCTGACAGCACATACTGTCCCAAGTACAGAGATCACAAGGGTGATATTGTCGAGATGAAGCCTAACTCTGCTAAGATTATAACTACCTTTCTGGGTTATAAGGCTGTGGAATTCAATCTTGAGTCTGACAAGGCATATTTGATCAGACTGGATCAGGACATAAGAAAAGCTAAAATAAATGATCTCAAGGCTGCTATCTTTCAAATTGGTGAAGATACAGTTGAATTGAAGAATGCTAAAAGGAGGATGTTTGATGAACTTAAAATAACCTGAGAGATGTTTGTTAAAAAACTATCTCAGAACAACTCTTGACATCAAAGAGATCAGTAATTGAAGCCAAGTCAAGATCTACAATTGCTCAAATTTTGATGTGTATACAGACTGAAGTTGTTATCAGAAGTTAAAGATGGTAAAGCTTTAAGGACTGTAAATTGTAGTTATCTAGTCAAATTCTCATGCATTTGTACTTAATATTTTTGACATCATCAAATATCTGTTAAACTTGTATATTATGCTAATTTATAAGTTGGGGGAGATTGTTAGAAATATTTGATAATGTCATGTCTAATATGATTTATGTTTAGTTTTCAGATCTTACTTAAACAGGACAAATCAGTACTTAACTGGAAATCATCACTTATACTGAAGTCAGAACTTAAGTTGTCAAAACTTAAGTTATCAAGAGATATTTATCAGGAGATAATATCAGGACTTAAGGGGACTTTCAGATAAGGAAGGCGGCTGATTGAAAGGAAAGAAGATCAAGACAAACGCAAGAAGAGATATGCATGAAGAAGGAATTCTATGAAGAATAGAATACTTTGAAGAAAAGATAACTGATTGATATATTTTAGGAAGCAGAATTATATTCCATATCAATTAGAGATTATCTTGTAACTGTGTAGTATATAAACACAGACATAGGGTTTACACTATATCTGTTATCATTATCGAGAATAATATTCATTGTAACCATAGCAGCTCTCATGATAATTTGTTCATCACTGAGAGAGGATAATTCTATATTATAACAGAGTTTATTATATTGAATAAAGTCTGTTTTCTGTTACTTTTGTTCTTTAATTCGATTTGATTGTGCTAAACACTGTATTCAACCCCCTTCTATAGTGTGTGTGACCTAACATGAAAGAAATGGATAACAAAGGAATCAATGTTTCAGGGTTACCAGGAATTGGTCTTTCAAATCATAAGGTATAATGGTTTGAGTATATAAATAATTCGATTCAGTGTTTGGTATTTAGTTTGTATGTATTTGTGGAGTAGTAACGTATATCTGTGGTTCGTATTTGGGTGTATAACAATCAGCGGTTTAGAAAGAATAAGGTTTACAGCTCAAGATCAATAACTGGATTCAGGGTTTTGGGTTCAGTGCTTCAAAGCACTTGCAATATAAAACAGGACTATCAATCCACTACAATATATCTCGAGAAATTTCAGAACACTTGCCTGGTATTAGCTTGCTATACTTCTCTAACTTTCAATCACAACCGTCTACTCCTCGACTATCTATTTCCCTTTCCTACGCCTTGCCTCTTCTGCTCACATATTATAAGCATCTATCAATATTCAACTCATACGATTCTATTCGACATATACTTCTATCTACCCTTCGTTTTACCCAAATCCGATTAACGGATTGAAAGTTATACTATAAACAAGTAAACATCGAATATATATACCGACAGTCAACCAACAAGTCACATATAACACATAACACGTTAAACAATCAATGATATATCATTTATAATGGAGTCTCGGGTCATAAACAGGCTTTCGGGTATTTAAAATGATTTTTAAAACATTTTTTGGAATTAAAACGGGTCGTTGGATCAATTTCGGAGTAATAAACAGGGTTCGGGTGGCCAAATTGGGCTTCAAAACAATTTTATAATAATTACCGAGCCTTGAAAATAATTTAAAATAATATTTTAAAGCTTGAAACTATTTTTCAGAATTTTTAAATCATTTTTAAATAATTAAATCTAATTAAATAATTAATTAAAATTAATTAATAATTAATTAAATTAATTAATCAATTAATTTTCGAATTAATTGACCAATTAATCAATTATATACTAACTGAAATTAATTAACTAATTAATTCAGATTTATTTTTAAATTAATAATAATTTTTGGAATTAAAATAATAATTTTTGGAATTTTTAGAAATTAAAAACGTATTTTTAAAATTAAAATAAATAGAAAATATGATTTTTAAATAATTTTAAAATAGGAATCCAAAATATGCAAATTCTGGAAAGTTCAGGGACTGAACTTCACCATCTTCAATAGTACAGGGACTAAACTGCAATTTTTGTTGGATTTTTAACGCAGCGGGGGCATGGCAAAACACTTTTACACACACAAAATCCAAATAAAAGCATATAAATCGTGAATAAAAATTCGAGGGATTGAATCTAACCTTTTAAAATAATTCGGAGACAACGATCAGAGATCCTTAGCAGTTGCTCCTCAAGTGTGAAGCACTCCACCGGTATCCACCAAGAAAACGACTTTTAGGAGGAGGAGGAGGTGGAGAGAATTTGGTTTTCTGAAACTTTTGGGTTTCTGGGGTTAGAATAAAATAGGGTCTATAATAGTGTATTTATAGGCAAAATTTTCAGGTGAAATTTTCCCATAAATATTATTATTATTATCCCATTTATTATTCTCATTAATAATTAAAACACCTTTTAATTATTAATCCTTTTTCTAAACACTTTAGAAATTATTCTCTCTCTTGATTTAATTTCCAAAATTTAAATCCTTAATTAATAATATTAAGAACTTTTCTTAATTAATTTATAATCAATTAAATCTCATTTAATCAATTATTAAATTTGCCAATTAATTATTTATTTCACAAATAAATAATTATTAGCCATTATTAATTAATTCCTCCACCATAAAATCATTCTCTTTTTATGGTGTGATCCTGTAGGTTCAATATTAAGCCGGTAGTAGAAATAAATAATAATAAAACTATTTTATCATTATTTATATAAATTCTCTAATTTATTAAATATGATTAATTAATTAATCACATTTATTCTACATCGTGAGTGATGCTTCTCAACATATCGCGACTATCCGGATAATATGAATTCACTGCTTAGAATACCAAGAACCTGTCAGTGAATAGTTACCGTACAATAAACTCCTTCTACCCTACAATGTCCCGATTAAATACAAGGCATCGATCTCGTGTCAAGCCTATCTAATTCAATCACTTGCTTACCATTTACTATGCGTAGTTCTATGCAAATTAGAAACTCCTTTCTAATTTCATTTACTCTGGCCAGAGATTCCTGAACTAGCATAAGTGGATCAGCCTTGAACATTCGCTTCCTTCACTGGAAGGGGTAGATCCTTTATTGATCATACACTATCTTCGTGTACAAATTCCTATACCCAGAAGAGCCCTAATAATTGTCCCTGGAGACTAAGAACTAAACCAAAGCATAGTTCAGTGTACACAAGATGACTATGATGACCTCAAGTCTAAGGATACTTGTACAACTATCACTAGGTGAACAACTGCTGACACGTGAGTGAACTCCATCAGTTGTTCAGCTGTGCGAGTCATGTTCAGTGAACTTATTCTATAATAAGCACCTACATACTAGCTATAGTGTCACCACACAAATGTCTATGAGAACAGACATCCTTCATAATGAAGCAAGCATAGTATGTACCGATCTTTGCAGATTATTAATTACCAGTTAGTAATCCTATGACCAGGAACTATTTAAGTTTAGAGTTATCATCTTTTTAGGTCTCACTATTATGATCTCATCATAATCCATAAAAAGCTTTACTCTAAACTATGGTATATCTTATTTAAACACTTAAATAGATAAAGCCCGTAATAAAAACAAAACAAGTCTTTATTAATATCAATGAAATCAAAACAGATTACATAAAAGTTATTCCTAAATCCTAATACATGATTGGACTTAGGACATATTCCTTTCAATCTCCCACTTGTACTAAAGCCAATCACTCTGGTATCTAATACCCATCTCATCTTTATGACGATCAAAGTGACTTTTAAAAAGTAGCTTTGTGAGTGGGTCTGCTATGTTGTTGTGTGTGTCAACTCTAATTCAATACAATATAAGAAATGTTACAGCGCTCCCACTAACCCTTTTGTAGACGCATGGTTCATCTACGTTTTTGATAAAATCAAACTCTTTGATTGTCTCATCAAAATGAATGTTCCATCTTTCGAGAAGCTTGCTTTAAACCACATTAATCGCAAGCAAAATCCGAACTGATTTTAACAGGGCTACAGGAAAAAGGTTTCATCAAAGTCAATCCATTGCCTTTGTTTGAATTCTTTTACCACAAGCCTGGCCTTATAGGTCTCCACCTGGCCATCTGCTATAATCTATCTTTTGTATACCGTATACATAGATTCCATTCTGGATTTCATGGCACTATGCCATTTCTCTGAGTCAACACTACTCATAGCCTCATTATAGGTTACAGGGTCGTCATCATCAATGATCGACAACTCATTGTCATTCTCAATGACTGTAACACCCCCAGATCCGGGGTCGGGGATCCGGGTTGTCACGGTCTTTCTTTCCACAATATCACTTCACTTAATTAATAATAAATAACCTCATGCTGTGACCCCACACTAACACACACCACAACCTGTTATAGTCTCAGAGATGAAATTGAAATAAGTACAAGTCTTTGAATCCACAATTTAAAATTATTACAACCCAAAATGATTACTTGATAATTTACAGTTAATTGCCATTATCTGCCACAAGTTATAATTATACATAATTTGATTCTCAAAAGTAGAATGCCTGAACTACAATGGATCTACCTCTGCAGCTATAGCAGCTACAACATCATCGGGAAGACGCGGGACGCTTCCCACGCGCTTGCGCTGGGTCTGCTGGAGTCTGGCCATCTCTCCTAACTGTTGTTGTGTGATGAAGAAATAAAGCAAGAGTGAGCCTTACAGCTCGCAAGATAATACATAGTGATAACAATAATATAAGTATCTACATGGATACTTACTAGAATCTTTATCGTGTGTAAGATAATTACTTACTAGATATAAGTAAAAACAAGGAATGAAGTTACCAATACTTCACCACACTTATATCATTTATAAAGCTACTTGAACTACCACCGTTCAAAGTATTATAAGTTTTAAGAAAAACATCCCATAGATGAGACCACAAGTTAAGACTTGAATAGATTCAATCTTTGAAATATTATTGAATGAAAAAGTTATGAGATACTTTATTTAGTCCCGATATATATATATCCACATATATATATCTCTAAAACATTTCCTGGAACCTCTGTTATGTAAAGTATGAACAGAGTTTGAAACATCCAATGAATTTTGGATAGGAAAAGAATTTTGGCATAAACCAGATATCTTGCTGATCAGGCAAAGATACCAATAAGTAACCTTTTCTACTGTAGATGGATGAATTCCTCACCGGTCATCACCCTGGCCGCATTAGGACCTCGCGCTAGACCGTTACCCGGCCCCTCACGCGTTGATGGACTGCCACCCAGCCACTTACACAATAATAGACCGTACCCCGGCCTGTCGCTTATGCCGACTCAATTAGATGGGCTTACTTCCCGAACGTTGGGCAAGTAATCAATTCATTTACCAAAACTGCAACCTCGTTGCGAATATAAAATACACCACAGAGCCGGATTCCCCAGGTTTTGAGCGAGTATTTAAATCCCCTTAAAAGGAAGATCTTAAATATAAAAAAAGAGTTTTGGAATCCACTCTGACTTTTAAAAATCATTTTGAAGACTCGAAAACACTTTAAAGAGTGTTTGGAGTAAAGCTGATTTAATGAAGTAAATCAGTCCCCAGAATATTTAGAAAATGACCGAATATTATTATTTAAATAATATTCCCATAAAGAATAGTCTTTATAAAAATAATTGAAGTAGAAGTATTAAAATTTATACTTGAAACGAGTATTAAATAACCAAAGATATACTTATATGAAAGTATTATCTTTATTTGAATAATCGAAAATAAGTTTGATTATTAACACCTTATTCTTTAATAAAATAAAGAATATATTTCAGCAAATAATCGGAGTCATAGATCCTCAAATGAATATTTAATAATATTCACTAATAATATAAAAGAGTCATAAGCCCTCGAATGAATATTCAAATAATATTCAATAAATAATATAAAAGAGTCATAAGCCCTCGAATGAATATTCAAATAATATTCAATAAATAATATAAAAGAGTCTTAAGCCCTCGAATGAATATTCAAATAATATTCAGATAAATAAATAAAAGGAGTCATAAGTCCTCGAATGAATATTCAAAATAATATTCATTAATAAAGTAAAAGGAGTCATTAGTCCTCAAATGAATATTCAAAATAATATTCATTTAATAAAATAAAGTTAAAGTTATCGAATAAACCTTATTCGATTAATAGTTGGAAAACTATAACCATATATATATATATATATATAAATATATATATATATATATATATCCATATCCATATATACAAGATTACTCGGGATCCTCGACTCCCGGTTTTTAGAAAATATTTTCACCTTTGGGTCCCTAAACTAAGGGTATATGCAAGTTACCGCTATTCTCTAGCATAGGTATTATCAACTGAACCAACAGATATATATTTCAAGAATATGAAACAGGCATGCATATATACCATATCACATGCTACAATATATCGCAAGAATTTGCTAAATAACCAATATGCATTTATCGCAAGATCATGCATATACAAATGTATACATCACAACAACAGTATAACGGATAGAATACTTGCCTGAGCGACTTGGGGGTGAGAAAGGCTCGGGACGAGTCTGATAACCTATAAACAACAAGTAAGTTGGAATTAAACCAAAATCACTTGTAAATCTATACTTTAACTAACTTAGACTCTAACGCTTGTTTTGCGCTCACTGATTTGCTTAAGTCACTCGGGTACCCGCGGCTCCACCATTTTTAATAATTTAACCTTTACGAGTTTTAAAGCGATTCCTTCGCGAATGTCTTACCAACTGCCTAACACACTTACCATAAATGTTTCATACATTAATTAACCCTTTTTGGTCTTTAACCTACATTTCAAAGTAAGGCGAGGGAAAAAGTTTCGTTCGCGAAACGCCGTTACTTGAAACGGTCGTTTCTCCTAAACCGTGCATCGGAATCGAACGAACTACATATCAAAACGAAGCTCGTAACATGAGCTATCTAAACATGGCAGTGGTCATAATCTAGCAGGGGGTTCTCGGGTCCTAATGCTATGCACAAAAACAGTCCAAAGAAAATCGGACGTTACGACGGCTATGTTTACGCGATTTCCAAATTTTAAACCATACAAAACCAACCACAAACCAACCTCAAATCCAACATACAACCAACATCCATCCTTATCACATCATAAAAACCCCAACCAATTCAATTTAATCATTCATACTTATGCCTAAACTTAACTTTAATCATACTTAAGTTCCTTTAAATCAAAACCACAACAATTACCATTCCATTTCACTACCATTCCAAATCCCAAACTCTAAATCATAACAACAAGCTACAATATCAACCCACTAATCAAAATCATCTTATAATATATAGGAATCTAGGGTTTGGAGATGGTATACCTTCCTTGAAGTGGTGGGTGGAGCTAGGAAGCCTTAAGAAGCTTTGAGAAGTCTTAAGAATGCTTGGATCTTCAAGAAAAACAAGAAAAAGTTCAAGTTAAAAACTTGAAAACACTATTCATTGTCTTCTTCTTTGATTAAATGAAGAAGATTGAGAAAGAATTAATGGCTTAAACTCATGATATAGTCCTAACTAAGCATGAAGATGATTAGGGAATTATCTTACCAATTTAGGAAGCTTGGATCTTGGATTTTGAAAAATCTTGCCTTTAAAAAGTAAGAAAGCCGAGAGCAATGAAGAACTAATGCCTTGGTTGCTTTTTGATTTTTTGATGAGAATGATTTTTACTTGGCTTGGTTGACTTGTTTTGTATTTGATTTAGTCAATTACCTTCTTGCCCTTGAAATTGTGTGGTTACAAAGCTACCACACCTCCTTCCTTCCCATGTCATGCTTATGCCATCCTCATGATGTCATCCTCCCTTCCTTGTCCTCTTTCTATTGGTTGGATGACATCATTCCCACTAATCCCTTTGATTAACTTCCTAATCGTTTGCCTAATGACCGCTGATCTGTTATACGGTTCGCTTAACTTTCGTTCTCGTTTATCGTTTGAAGGATCATACCCGGGATCTTATTACTTAGGTTCCCTTAACCTTTCTCAATACATTATATTCCTTTTTATGATCCTCTATTATAATCCTTTAATTTAAATCCTTTTTATCCTGTTACCTTATACTCAATTCTCTCCGTATCTTGTGGATTTCCGGGAAAAACCAAAGTGTTCGGAATTGGATTCTGACGATCTTTACATACACTTATATACTACATAGAGTACTAATAATATCCCAGAATATCCATAACAGAAACCCTACATAGTGTGGCGTGAAAAGTTTCTTCATTCAGCTAAAACACTATTCACAAGGGTTGCAAAAAGTTGAAAATTTTGGGGTTATTACAATGACAAGGCCATAATACCTCTCAGGTTGGCGAGACACTCTCCCTGATCTATGAATGGGCTGTTCCACAAAAGGTTGTTCAGTCAGAACATGTGTTTCCACTCGATCTGTAGTAGTTTGTGCTTCTTGAACTTCATTAAGTTCAATTTTGCTCCCACTATTTCCTTCAAGGATAAACTCCTTTTCCAAGAAGGTAGCATGTCTGGAGACAAACACCCGATGATCGGTGCAAAAGTAATACCCTAAAGTCTCTTTAGGATATCCCACAAAACTACATCTTACGGATCGATATTCCAGCTTATCTGGGTTAACTTTCTTGACATAAGCTGGACATCCCCAAATCTTAACGTGTTTAAGACTCGATTTCCTTTCTTTCCATATCTCATACGGAGTTTAAGGAACAGATTTGGAAGGCACCTTATTCAGTAAATATGCTGAGGTTTCCAATGCATAACCCCATAGGAATACTGGAAGATTTGCATAGCTCATCATGGACCAAACTATGTCTAACAAAGTTCGATTTCTCCTTTCAGATACCAATCTGGAGGAGTCCACTGGGAGACTATACCATTTACTTTGAGATAATCTAGAAACTCTCCGTTAAAGTATTCACCACCTCGATCTAATCGAAGAGTTATAATACTATGTTTGGTTGTTTCTCCACTTCATACTTATATTCTTTGAACTTTTCAAAGGCCTCAGACTTGTGTTTCATCAAACACATATCCGAATCCAGATCTATCATCTATGAAAGTAATGAAGTATGAAAATCCACCCATGGCTTGCGTAGACATTGGTCCACATACATCTGTGTGTACCATACCTAGCAAATTTGCATCCCTCTCTCCATGTCTACTAAATGGAGACTGCAATGCCACTATAAAGTGAGATTTTCATCATCCCTTTTCTTTTATTAGTTTGTTCAATCTGAAATAAATTATGTCACATACATACAGACCATTATTTAAAGCACCACGTCCATAAAGAATATTATCTCCAAGAATAGAACATTCATTATTCTCAATAATAAATGAAAATCCAGCCAAGTCTAACATGGGAATAATATTCCTCACAATCGAGGGAACAAAATAACAATTATTTCAAACAATAGTCTTGCCCGTAGGCCTATGTAAATGAAATGATTCTACATCTTCAGCAGCAACTCTTGCTCCATTTCCATCAGTAGAATCACCTCCTCTTCCTCAAGAGTCCTACTTCTCCTTGGTCCCTGCAACAAATTGCAGATATGAGAACCACAGGCGGTATCTAATACCCAAGTAGAAATGACATATTCACTTCTATCATGAACATACCTGAATCAGAAGCGGTAGTCTCACTACCCTTCTTCTTCAATTCTGCAAGGTAAACCTTGCAGTTCCTCTTCCAGTGCCCCACCTTGTTACAGTGAAAGCAAACAACTTTGCTCTTGGGGTCTTCAGCTTTTGGTGGAACCGGCGTTTTCTCATCTACTTTCTTCTTCTTGGAAGAGTTCCTCTTCCTTTTCTTAGGATTGGAACCTTCACCAATTAGAAGAACAGAACTCTTCTTAGGGGGAAAATTCGATTCTGCAGTCTTCAACATGTTGTGGAGTTCAGGCAGGCTAACATCCAACTTATTCATGTGAAAGTTCACAACAAACTGCGAGAACGAACTCGGAAGCGATTACAAGACCAAGTCTTGGCTCAGCTCCCCATCCATGGCAAAACCAAGTTGTCCAAGACGTTCAATCAAATTGATCATCTTAAGTACATGGTCATTCACAGATGATCCCTTAGACATCCTACAACCGAACAGCTCTTTCGATATCTTATATCGAGCTGTCCTCCCCGCCACATCATACAACTCTTGTAGATGCATGAGGATAGTGTGAGCATCCATATGCTCATGTTGCTTCTGTAGCTCAATGTTCATGGAAGCTAGCATGATGCATTAAGCAACATTTGCATCATCTATCCACCTACGATACACAACATGTTCATCATTATGTGCATCAATAGCAGGTTCAGTAGGCTTAGGTGAGTCAATCACGTATTCCAGCTTCTCAATCCTGAGAACAATTCTCAAGTTTCGAAGCTAGTCAGCATAATTAGGACCAGTCAATTTGTGAGCATCCAGTATGCTCCTGTAAATGATAAACACATAACAACACTTAGCAAATATTCGATTTCATTTCAAAACACTATATGAATCGGGTCTTTATTCATAAGTGGCTCCCACTAGTTTTCCTAATTTATTCAACCCCCTATGTGAAAAAATTAAGCATTCATAATGCTAGTGGGAATAGGGATCCTACATTCCATTACACAACCCCGGCTGTGGCACGAAACGCCATGTAATGTTCAATAGGCAGACAACTCTTGTTAATTACATCTTATGTTATTCCCTAATCAAACTTTAGCCTCTTGAATAATTGAGTCACGGCTGTGGCACGACAAACTCAATATTCTAAGTCAAGTCAAACCCAACATTCCGTACAAATGAATCAGTCCCCAAAAGCCCACAGCTGTGGCACGTAACGACCTTTAGATTCTTATTCAATGTACACATCTCTATGTAATAGACAAGTATTTCTTATTTCAAAATCAAAGCCCTCGGCTGTGGCACGAAACGATAATGATTCAAAAATAAGAACTACTTTCTACCATGTTGGAAGGCTATGACCGACACAAGCCCGTTGTGTCATTGGCCAATTACTACTTGATATTATTTAATTTTAGAGGGATTATATTACGTTACAATCATAATCATATTATAAAGAGATTCTTCCTTTTAAATTAAATATTTCAAATCAATAATCAATAATCAGATGATCCTCAGATCGGGTGGAGCATTGTCAAGAGGCGTCACTTAATAACCCTTTCTTACAGATAGAAATCTGTTGTTGACAGAATCATCCTTTCTCTCATATCGAAAATTCATATTCAATTACGTGTTTCACAAACACAAGAATCTCATGATTGTATTCATAATATTATTCTTAAGGTTATGAAATAATTTCACTATACTAGGTTGTCTAACAAACGCCTTATGTTCATTCAAGTTCACCTAAATCTATCATCGCATGATAAACTAAGCATATATCACATATATAAACATGAATAAACATCAAGGTAGGCATGTTACATCATCTAGCACATTCGTCTAAGCAATATACATCTCTATGTATCACATGAAGTATTTAAAAGCAATTTAAACAGTTAAAAACAGCTTAAAAACACTTCTGTTAGCTATAAACAGTTCGAAACAATATCATAAAATATCATATAATATACCATTAGAAGCGTCTCGAAAAGACGAATCCAACGGCACCAAAATCGCCCTAATCTGACCTCGCACGCGCCCTCACGCACCCCGAGAAGGTGTCCCACGCGCCGCCACGCGTACACGCGCTGTCAGGCGCGTGTCAGACCTCCCCCACGCGCGCCCACGCGCCCACGCGCCTCACGCGCCCCTAACCCCTATGCTGACGTCAACATGACGTCAGCATGACGTCACCAACGCGTGTCTTCCACGCGCCGCGCGTGGCACGCCAGCACGTGAGCCCCACGCGCGCGTGGTCGACGCGCGGTCCTCCATCCTTTTCAGTCAGCCGCTATTTTTCTCTTCTCGATCCCCGTGCCGCCGTTTGACATTCTCTGCCTTCTTTCTTTCCGTGCACAGCAGCACAGACAACAGCAAGCATATTTGCAGATGTACAGATAATACAAATATATATATATACTATATATACATATAATTATATTTATTAAATTACAAATTTAATTTCAACAACTTCAAAAATTCATAATAAAAAATCTATACATCCTAAAATTATGAAAAAAATACGTAGGCGATCTACAACACTTGTAGAACCCAGATCAACATTCAAAATTATTCTGAGAAACGATTTCTCATCAGACAAAATTAATCCATAATATAACTTGTAAAAATCATAATTAATTCATACAAGCACATAAAATTCTGAAATTTTTACCACAGATCTATATGCATACGACCTATGCTCTGATACCAATGTTGGATTTTTAACGCAACGGGGGCATGGCAAAACACTTTTACACACACAAAATCCAAATAAAAGCATATAAATCGTGAATAAAAATTCGAGGGATCGAATCTAACCTTTTAAAATAATTCGGAGACAACGATCAGAGATCCTTAGCAGTTGCTCCTCAAGTGTGAAGCACTCCACCGGCATCCACCAAGAAAACGACTTTTAGGAAGAGGAGGAGGTGGAGAGAATTTGGTTTTCTGAAACTTTTGGGTTTCTGGGGTTAGAATAAAATAGGGTCTATAATAGTGTATTTATAGGCAAAATTTTCAGCTGAAATTTTCCCATAAATATTATTATTATTATCCCATTTATTATTCTCATTAATAATTAAAACACCTTTTAATTATTAATCCTTTTTCTAAACACTTTAGAAATTATTCTCTCTCTTGATTTAATTTCCAAAATTTAAATCCTTAATTAATAATATTAAGAACTTTTCTTAATTAATTTATAATCAATTAAATCTCATTTAATCAATTATTAAATTTTCCAATTAATTATTTATTTCACAAATAAATAATTATTAGCCATTATTAATTAATTCCTCCACCATAAAATCATTCTCTTTTTATGGTGTGACCCTGTAGGTTCAATATTAAGCTGGTAGTAGAAATAAATAATAATAAAACTATTTTATCATTATTTATATAAATTCTCTAATTAATTAAATATGATTAATTAATTAATCACATTTATTCTACATCGTGAGTGATGCTTCTCAACATATCGCGACTATCCGGATAATATGAATTCACTGCTTAGAATACCAAGAACCTGTCAGTGAATAGTTACCGTACAATAAACTCCTTCTACCCTACAATGTCCCGATTAAATACAAGGCATGGATCTCATGTCAAGCCTATCTAATTCAATCACTTGCTTACCATTTACTATGCGTAGTTCTATGCAAATTAGAAACTCCTTTCTAATTTCATTTACTCTGGCCAGAGATTCCTGAACTAGCATAAGTGGATCAGCCTTGAACATTCGCTTCCTTCACTGGAAGGGGTAGATCCTTTATTGATCATACACTATCTTCGTGTACAAATTCCTATACCCAGAAGAGCCCTAATAATTGTCCCTGGAGACTAAGAACTAAACCAAAACATAGTTCAGTGCACACAAGATGACTATGATGACCTCAAGTCTAAGGATACTTGTACAACTATCACTAGGTGAACAACTGCTGACATGTGAGTGAACTCCATCAGTTGTTCAGCTGTGCGAGTCATGTTCAATGAACTTATTCTATAATAAGCACCTACATACTAGCTATAGTGTCACCACACAAATGTCTATGAGAACAGACATCCTTCATAATGAAGCAAGCATAGTATGTACCGATCTTTGCGGATTATTAATTACCAGTTAGTAATCCTATGACCAGGAACTATTTAAGTTTAGAGTTATCATCTTTTTAGGACTCACTATTATGATCTCATCATAATCCATAAAAAGCTTTACTCTAAACTATGGTATATCTTATTTAAACACTTAAATAGATAAAGCCCGTAATAAAAACAAAACAAGTCTTTATTAATATCAATGAAATCAAAACAGATTACATAAAAGTTATTCCTAAATCCTAATACATAATTGGACTTAGGACATATTCCTTTCAATTTTGCAGTCAAGTCGCCGGAAAATACAAGGGTGGCCGGAGAACACGATTCCGGCATGCTCACCCCACAATCTGCTCCTGATATAATCTACAGATAACCAGGAACACAACCATGCAATCAAATCACATCAATAATCCCTGTCCTGGCCGGAAAATGGCCAAGAACATCGCCGGTTTCCGGCGAATCGACGAAAACTTCAAAACACAACTCCCTTCGATTCAGACATCCTCTTTAACGAGCTATATACCAATCGATTGCAAATTTCATAAGGAACACAACCCACTATAACACAACAACTAATAATCCCTAAATCAAAAAGCCCCAAATTTCAATTAAAAACATTCATACGGGTTATAAACCCTAATTTTAAAATTCGAAGATTAAACTCAATTTTGAACATGTTATTGAACTCCAAATCAGTCATATGACATATGAAAATCATCAGGAAAACAAGCTCTACAACATGCAATCATCAAATTATTCAAACAATCATTCGAACAACAATTCTTATTTTTAATAAAAATAATTCGAAAATAAATAAATTTCCAGAAAATAAATATTTGATTCTGCACGTGTATGGATCACAGATTCTAGTAGAGCTCTTCAAGACCTTCAATTTGGTTACTCGAGCTTTCCAAACAAAGATCAATAACACCTTCAAAAGTTGGTTTGATATTCAGAAGATTATATGAATATAAGTATTTTCTCTGGAAAATTATATAATTACTGACTGCAAATGATTTTTGATACGGAATAAAATACGGTAAAGGCTATTTATATTTACTGAAAATTAGTATCCCGTTGGATCATTCCAGATACAAAATGGTACGTTTATTTATAAAAACTGATCCAAATGGTATCGGTTTTGGGGATAAATATCCAAATCTGTACAATTTGTACTGCGGTCTTGGTCTCAGCGCCTGGTTACACGTATTACGAGGTCATAATTATAATAGTTTAATAAAAAGATCCCGTTTATCGAAAATACGAGTTTTTTTGATTTACCGAAATGAATAATGTATCGAAAATGTTGTGCCGGGACCCGCGCAGGACAAACTATACGCCGGATCGAAAAAGTCGAAACATGTAAAATGCTCGGAATATTGCAATTAGATTATGAAGGAGTTCTCGGAAGAGTTTCGGTTATAAAAACGTAAAAACGGATGACGTTGGTTGGTTCCCGTTTTTATAAAATAGTTTTTAAATACCCGGAAAAAGATTTTATAAAATCCATATATTTCCTATAAGATCAAAAATCAAAATAAAAATAATTAGGAAGATATGAAAATTATCTATATTTTATTTTGGACATATAAAAATTAAAATACTCAATTATTATTATTTTGAAACATCCAAACACATTTAACACTTAACAAATAATTCACAGAATAGATACTGAACACGTATAATGATTATTTATTAGAAAAATAATTACACAATATATCCCGGATATTACACTAGTATTTTTGAGCTTTGTGCTGGTGCGCATGAGACGGAGCAGTGTGCTATTTCCAGTGAATCAGCTCAGTTCGTGAGCAACTTTCAGAGATCGCAACAACCAGCTCCAGCCATTTATCATCCCAATAACCACAATCATCCTAACTTCAGCTGGAGCAACACTCAGAATACGGTGCAACAAACTTATCGGCCATATGCAGCAAAGCAATACAACCCTCCTCGTTTTCAACAGCTGCAATATGCACCAAGACAACAACTCCAACTTCAGCAGCTGCCACAAACTAATGAAAAATTTGAATTGGAGGAGTTGAGGCTCATGTGCAAGAGCCATTCGGTTTCTATTAAGACCTTGGAGAATCAAATTGGGCAGATTACCAATGCCTTGCTGAATTTACAACCTGGTACACTCTCTAGTGACAGTGAAGTACCAGGAAAAAGGGAAGCTAAAGAGCAGGTTAAGGCAATCACATTGTGGTCTGGGAAGGTTGCTAATCCCGAAAATTCTCCAGTTCCAGAAGTTGAAGTTGTGGCTGGAGAAGAAGTGCGGAAGGAAGCAGAAGTGGAACCAAGGACGACAGTTGTTGTCAACACTCCTCCTGAGGGTAATACAAGGGAAAAATAGGTCTATCCTCCACCTCCTTTTCCTAAGAGGCTGCAGAAGCAAAAGCTGGATAAGCAATTTGCTAAGTTCTTGGAAGTTTTCAAGAAACTTCATATTAATATACTTTTCTCTGAAGCTCTTGAACAAATGCCTAAGTTTATGGAAGGTATTCTCTTTCGGAAAGTGAAGCTAGATGAAATAGAGACAGTTGCTCTCATGGAGGAATACAGTGCTGTGCTGCAACAGAAGTTGCCTCCGAAACTTAAAGATCCTGGAAGCTTCACTATTTCACTATTCCTTGTACCATTGGAAAAGTGTCATTTGACAAATGCTTATGTGACTTGGGAGCTAGCATCAATCTGATGCCTTTGTCTATCTTCAAGAAGTCGGACTTACCTGATCCAAAGCCTACTTATATGTCCTTACAGTTGGCTGATTGTTCTATTACATATCCACGAGGCATTGTGGATAATGTCTTGGTCAAGGTGGACAAACTCATATTTCCTTCTAATTTTTTAATTCTTGATTTCGAGGAGGATAAGAAGATTCCCATAATCTTGGGAAGACCATTCTTGGCTACTGGCCGAACCTTGATCGATGTACAGAAGGGTGAGCTCACTATGAGAGTACTGGATCAGGATGTGACGTTCAATATATTCAATGCCATGAAATTCCCTACTGATAATGAGGAGTGCTTAAAAGTGGAATTGGTCAATTCTGTGGTTACTTCAGAACTTGATCAAATGCTAAGGTGTGATGCCTTACAGAAGGCCTTGCTGAGGAATTCATATAGTAAAGATGATGAAGATGATGAACAGTTGTAGTTTTTGAATGCTTCTCCTTCGAAGCGAAGGCTAGATATGCCTTTTGAATCTCTTGGATTGGAGGAGCTGAACAAGTCTCCAAAGCGCCTCAAGCCGTCTATTGAGGAAGCTCCTACACTCGAGCTTAAACCATTGCCTGAACACTTAAGGTATGCTTATTTAGGAGATGCATTTATGTTGCCTGTTATTATTACATCTGACCTTTCAGGTAGTGATAAGGAAAAGCTCTTAAGAATTCTGAGGGAGTTCAAGTCGGCTGTTAGTCCCAAAGTATCGTAGAAGGGGGGGTTAAATACGATACCTACAATCTTTTCGATTCGTTTACAAGTTCTTCGTTATAAGAGCAGAATCAAAATAGACACAAAACAATTCGAGGAATATATTATTTTATTAATATATTCCTTGATGTTGCTACAATCTAATCAATGAATTGATTAGCTTCAATAAATTCAGCAACATAACAATATGTTTAAAAGCTTAATAAATGAGGTGCTTTAATGGAGCTCACGTAAATACTCTGTTGAAAGCTGAAGAAAATAACCAAAAATGAAATGTATCCATTTTGCTGCATATGTAGACTTTCAATTCTATTGGACATGTGGCATCTCTGTGTCCACATAAATCCTAAAACTGCTGCATTTGTTTCACTGGAAAAATACCAAGTTCTCTATGGCCATTGCAGTGTAGAGCCCTGTATATTACCTTCTAAGGCGAGCACAATGTTCTCCCTGTACAAAGGCTCTATGGCGACCACTATATTGCCTTAGAGATTTATCTGCTCTGTGGCGACCACAGAGGCTCCCTAGAGTGGGAAGCTCTATGGCAACCACAGAGTTCCTTAACACTCTGTTCTGTGGAAACCATGGATATGTATCTTCTCTCCTGTGGTGACCATAGGGACACCTTAGTGTGGGGAAGCTCTATGGCGACTACATGGTTCCCTTGGCATGCTGACTGCTCTATGGAGACCATGAGTAAGTTTCTTTCAACTCTTCTATGGCGACCACAAGGACTTGTAGCCTTGACCACTTCTATGGCGACTAGAGAGGAGTTTTCTTCCTTAGAATATTTTTGCTTCTATTTTTCCATTCTTCACTGTATCAACACTTTCTTCTGTAATTGAATTAAAATCCCTTCTTGAATACTGATGTTTGGTGCACTGGTCTGGTTCACAAACAACTAGCATTGAGTGAACCTAATTCAATTTGTCTTGTGTTTCTGAGCTGATACAGATTGGTGAATATCCATTGTTCCTTTCACTGAACCCTTAATCTGTAACACTTGAAGTCAATTCATGTAACTGATGATTAAAGTCCTTTTATGTCTTATTCTTCATGGCTGCTTGAACATGTTAATGAACTTCTTCCCATGATCTGTTTGAGGACTTAAAGAGTCAATTGCATCTTTTGGTTCTTTGTGTTTATTCTGTCTTCATCTGTAGGGTTCCTGTGCTACATAATTTAATTTATGTTTATCTGTTGTGTTACAAGTTGAGTTATAGTTCCTCGATTACAAATTACGTTACATTATGCTTTACAATCTTCCCCTATTTGATTGTTAGAGTTTGACAAGCAAATTCCTAAGGATAACTCAACTGACAATAAGAAAAAGTACAACCTCTAGACAAATAAAAATATTAAATTCATTCTGGATTATATATTCAATTCCAGATTTCTTAATTTACAAATTACAAAGAAGTATTCCTCTAGCATGAACATATATTCTACGTCTTTTTTGTCTTTGTTCATTTCTGCTTCTTGCCTTTGCTTCCTTCTCCTTCTTGAGTCTGATCAGACTTTCTCTTAGTGACCTTCTTCTTAGGATCTGAAGGTTTTGGAGAAGATTCTTTCAGCTCATCCAATCTAGCTTGTACACAATCACGAGCTTCTATTTCAAGTGCATTGACTGGAGGTGGATTGTTCAGCTCATGAAGCATTATCTCACGATATTTGACTTTGGTGCATTTAGGAACAAGATCAAACAATAGTGATGATGTTCTGGTCATTACGTAGACTGTTATCCTGATGTCCTCTTACTCTTTTAGTGTCATTGATTGATTCTTCTTCCATCACTTCATCAAGTATCTTAATGATAGGAACTAACGCAACCTTATCCTCCTTACATGTGGATAGTTTAACATCCATCATGGCTTGCTATATTGAGTCTGATTCACTTGTCCTGAAGTCTTTGATCCTGATCTTGCTCTTGTTGATTTTAAAGACTAGCTACCTTTCACTGTCAGCGCTGATTATGGATTCATTATCTTTTAGAAGATTAATTTCTGGCTCTCCATTAATAAACACCATCTCATGATACGCTCTTGTAACCTTCTTCATATCCTTCTCTGTATCTCTGATCATTTTATCATTGAGCCTATAAATATATAGAACTTTAGCAGCTTTATAATCTGCTTAAGATCTTTTAACACCTGGAGCTTCCAGTTTAGCTCTTTTTCTCCTGAGTTGACTTTCTAGGAAAGTAAGTTGTTGAAAATGAATGGTTCTTATGTGTTGGTCAGAGATGGTGATGTTTTGTATCCTGCCACCTGCAAATACTTTGATCACGAATGGATACATAAAGGCTTGAGGAGATACATCCATCATCATTCTCTAAAGTTTGTCTCTGAAATATTCATTCTCAATTGATTTCAACCATGGGATTTTTGAAGCTAAGATAAACAGTTCAACAATGTTCAACTTCTTCAGTACACTGGTAGACACCTTCATCTGTAGACCATCTCTGTGATTGATAGTGATCTTCCATCCATTCTTTAGAATGTTCACAGTGGTTCCATTAATTATGCTACTGAACTGATTATAAAACTCATGGATGTTGTCACAGTGGTGCCGAAGAAAGGAGGCATCACATTGGTTGCTAATGAGAAAAATGAGCTCATTCCTACTCGAACAGTCATGGGATGGAGAGTTTGCATGGATTACAGGAAGCTGAACAAGGCCACGAGGAAGGATTACTTCCCCCTTCCTTTTATTGATCAGATGCTTGACATGTTGGCTGGGCATGAATATTATTGTCTTCTGGATGGCTCTTCGGGTTATAATCAGATTTGCATTGCTCCAGAAGATCAGGAAAAAACTACTTTTACTTGTCCATTTGGTACTTTTGCCTTCAAAAGGGTTTCTTTTGGTTTGTGTGGTGCACCTGCCACATTTCAGAGATGCATGATGGCCATTTTCTCCGATATGATTGGTTAGAATATGGAGGTGTTCATGGATGATTTCTCTGTGTTCGATGATTCTTTTGACAAATGCTTGCAAAATCTTGGCGCCGTCCTTAAAAGGTGTGTTGAGACCAATCTGGTTCTCAACTGGGAGAAATGTCATTTTATGGTGCAACAAGGCATCATCCTTAGGCACAAGGTCTCTAGTAAGGGTCTTGAGGTGGACAAAGCCAAGGTGGGGGCATTGAAAATCTTCCCCCCCAATTTCGGTTAAGGGAGTCCGCAGATTTCTTGGTCATGTGGGTTTCTATCGGTGTTTCATCAAGGACTTCTCTAAAATTTCTAAACCCTTATGCAATCTTTTAGAGAAAGATGTCCCTTTCAAGTTTGATGATGAGTGCCTAGCTGCTTTTGAGAGCTTAAAGAAGAGTTTGATCATGACACCTGTCATAACTGCACCTAATTGGGATGAACCTTTTGAAATGATGTGCGATGCAAGTGACTATACAGTTGGAGCAGTTCTTGGGCAGAGAAAGAACAATATATTTCATGTGGTCTACTATGCTAGTAAGACCCTCAATGGTGCTCAACTGAACTATACTACTATTGAGAAAGAGCTATTGGCTATTGCCTATGGTTTTAAGAAGTTTCGATCTTATTTGCTTGGGATGAAGGTGACAGTTTTCACTGATCACGCTGCGATTCGCTATCTCGTCTCGAAGAAGGACTCGAAGCCTAGATTGATTTGATGGGTTCTTTTACTTCAGGAATTTGAGTTGGAGATCAAGGACAGAAAGGTACTGAGAACCAAGTCGCTGATCATCTCTCTCGTTTAGAAGATCCAAGTGCCACTTCACAGGATAAAACATTGATTAATGAGTCTTTTCCCGATGAGCAGCTGTTTGGGGTGCAAAAGGAAGAACCGTGGTTCGCATACATTGTGAACTAACTTGTGAGCAATATTATGCCTCCAGATTTGTCTTTTGCTCAAAGGAAGAAGTTTCTTCATGAGGTGAAGTGGTACATGTAGGATGAACTATTTTCGTTTAGGCAAGGAGCTGACCAAATCATCAGGAGATGTATTCTGTACAGCGAAATTGGGGGGGGGGGATCTTGCGAGATTGTTATTTAACTGTTTATGGAGGCTACTATGGTGGAGAAAAGACAACAGCTCGTATCCTTTAAGCAGGATTCTTCTGGCCTTCATTTTTTAAGGATGCGCATCAGTTTGTTTTGAAATGTGATCGATGCCAGCATGTTGGCAATATGTTTAAGAGGGATGAGATGCCTCTTAATGTGCTTATCGAGGTTGAAGTCTTTGATGTTTGGGGAATTGACTTCATGGGGCCATTTGTCTCATCTTGCAATAATCAGTATATATTGTTGGCGGTTGATTATGTCTCGAAATGGGTTGAAGTCAAGGCTTTGTCGATAAATGATTCAAAGGTAGTGCTTAATTTTCTTCATAAGCAGATATTCACAGGGTTTGGGACTCCAAGAGTCATAATCAATGACGAGGGATCGCATTTCTGCGATCGCAAGTTCACTGCCATGATGCAAAGGTATAATGTGAATCATCGCATTGTTACAGCCTACCATCCTCAGACTAATGGTCAAGCTGAGGTATCTAACAGGGAGATCAAGCGTATTTTAGAGAAAGTTATGTGTCCATCAAGGAATGATTGGTCTTTGAAGCTGGATGAAGCTGTTTGGGCGTATAGAACAACATACAAGACTCCACTAGGCATGTCGCCGTTTCAGTTGGTTTATGGAAAAGGATGTCATTTGCTTGTGAGCTCGAGCATAAAGCATATTGGGCTTTGAAGAAGTTGAACCATGATATGGATGCAGCTGGAAAGAAAAGGATGTTTCAATTGAATGAACTCGACGAGTTTCAACTTCAAGCGTATGAGAACAACAAAATGTATAAGGAGAAAGTCAAGAGGTGGCATGATCGGGGTCTAGTGCTCAAATTATTTGTACCGGGGCAACAAGTTCTTTTGTTCAACTCTCGTCTCCGTCTTTTTCCTGAAAAATTTAAGTCGAGGTGGTCAGGGCCATTTGTTGTCAAAACTGTGTTTCCACATGGAGCGGTGGAGATTTTTGAGAATGATCCAGGCCAAGCATTGAATGAACAATGATTGAAGCATTACTATGGGGATACGGTAAAACGTGAAGTGGTTAGTGCTGTCTTATTGTCCACTTGATCTCGGGATTCTACGTGAAGCTAACGACGTAAAGCAAGCGCTTCTTGGGAGGCAACCCAAGTTTGTTGTACATTAGTAGATAGAGAAAGAAGAAAGCAAGGAGAAAACACAAAAAAATTAGAAAAAGAAAATTTTTTCAGTGCCAACTACAGTAGCACGGTGCGCCCGCGCTGAGAAGCGGGGCGGCCGCGCTGAAACTCCAGAAGCACGGCGCGCCCGCACTGCCAGGAGGGGCGGCCATGCTGGTTTTCCAGTAGTACGGCGCGTGGGCGCTGCCAGGCGGGGCAGCTGCATTGGCTCCCTGGACCTGAAAAAAAAGGTCGAAAAATCAAAAATTTAAACATCAAATCAAATCCCAACCGAATTTTACTCTCCCACTTCCTTATTTCCCTCTCCAAATCAATTTCAATCAACCCCATTACTCCCATTATTCCCATAATCAATTCCCAATTCTTTTCCTAAACTAATTATATTCTCAAAATCCTATATATACATACAGTTACACACAAGCTTCTCTATCACTTCTCAAATTCTCAAACTAAAAACTCTCTTATACACTTATCTTTTTTCTCAACTTATTCAAGTTCAATGGCACCCAAAAGACAACGAAACCAAGTCAGTAACAGCACCACCGATTCTTCTAGTGTTGGAGGTATGGGGCCAAGGTTTGCAACTCCGGAGGCTGAGGCAGAGTATACGAGGCTGCTTTCGAATCCCATTGCCAAGGAGCGAGGTTTTCTGCTATCAGGGAAGGATGGTAAGTTGTTAGAGATGATTGTGGAGATGGATTGTATTACTTTTTGTTAGGCACCAACTGCGGTGCCTATGAGTGTGGTTCACGAGTTTTACGTGAATGGAAAGGCGGATAAGAACGGTTTTACTGTGATGAGGGGGTTGACTGTTGAGTAAAGTAATGAGGCTATTCGGAGGGTGATCAATCAACCCGAGAGGAGGCCAGAGCAGGAGGACTGGAATGCTAAGACGGGGGGATGATTTTGACTTGGACCTTATTATTGCTACGCTCTGTGTTCCAAGTACTCACTGGAAGTTGAAGAAGGGCTCGAACAAGTATGCCACTTTCCCTGCTTCATGCATGAACAGGTTTGCATGTGCCTGGAATTCTTTTATTTGTGCCAACATCATGCCATCTTCTCACGTGCATGATGTTACTGTGGAGCGTGCACTGTTATTTTGGGGGATTCTTTAGGGAGATTATGTGGATCTCGGGATGGTGACTTATCAGGATATTTTGAGGTTTCTGCGAGGTAGCACTACGGGTTCTATTTCCTATGAGTCCATTGTGATGAAGCTATGTGTGGCGGTTGGAGTTTATTGGCCCGTACACGAGCAACTGCAGCTTCCTAGTTCATGATAGTTTAGTTCATATAGTTGCATTATTCATGTCATGTTATATTTTTATTTATTTATTTTATTTTACATGTTAGTATGTTGCATATAGTTCATGCATTTGCATTATATCATGATCCCTTAAGTTTACTTTTCTGACTGATTTGTGATATTGATGCTAGTGTAGTGATGTCGTGTATAGTGATTTTAGGTCTTATCGAGTTGATAAGAATCTCGAATCTCGTCACAAATCATACTAAAACTTACTATCTAGTCACACTCAACCTTTCGTCGTTCTATTTCTTTATTTCCTAGTACTAATATTAACCCTCTACCTATTCCTGACAATCTAGGCTTGTGGCAGTGACTTTTAAACTGTAGCACTGATGCCAAACCTGTGGCACCCTCCAAACCCGGGTCAGGAGTTTGTGGTCCACAACACACACACGCATCATATTTAAACCTGTTTATGAATATAATAATAAATATACAATGACCCTACTTACCATATTCGACGGATCGAAGCAGTTTAAAGTACGCCCACAAACCACAACCTTATTTATATTACAAACGTACCAATTCCCAGTTTATTTATCTTTCAACGGAAGTAAACTTTATTACAAACTATCAACACAAACTAAGACAAACATCATCTGCTAGCTTATTCCATTTCAACTTGGATACTTAGCTCGCACACTCGTCTGGGGATCCTCGCTATCACTAGTTTCATTTTTTACTGGAAAAGAATATAAACAGATTTGCAAGAGTGAGCTAACTAGCTCAGTAAGTCATAATGACAGTCACTGAGATTAACAATGATCAACTGAAATGATATAAGAAATCAAGTTTCATAATAAGCAATGATTAGAATTGGATATTCACTTTTATTTTAAAAACCAAGGTTAGGTTGCTAATCAGTCACGCACTAACCCTGAGCAAGGCTTCCAGCTTTGCTCTATATACTGGATCCAAGGCACACATTGGCCTATTATGACCACAAATCTGGTCCAACCACGAATCTGGTCCAACCACGAATCTGGTCAATATTTAAAAATAATCTAATTCCAGAATCACATTATGATAAGTAGTGTAAATCAATACACTAAATTATAAACAATATTTATCTTAAAGCATATGGTGATATATAATTTCCTGAAGGTATAACAAGGAAATCATAAAGATTAACTTTTAATCAAGGAAATAATCAGAAACTAGAAGACCAGGGGTTCAAAGATTACAAGGATTGGTCTTCTATTATACAAGGCATACGGGTTGGTATGTGAAGCAATCTCATATCAAATATCAGTATATGGTAGATATGTATTTGTGGAGTAGGATCGTATATGTGTGGTTCGTATTCAAGAATTCAATAATCAATGGTTTACAAGAATCGGGCTTGTGGCTCAAGATCAATGAGAATCAGGGTTTAGGGTAAAGTACTTCAAAGTACTTGCAATATAGAACAAGGACTATTAGGTATACTTACAATTATACTACAAGGAGGGTAGAAACACTTGCCTTATCAATTCGTTTTTACTCGTACTTATCAATTGGTTCCCACTCATTGACTACTTTCTTTCCTTTTCAACATCTCGCTTTCTCTGTTAAACATCATATTTATGTATCAATACTAATTCTCATCTCATTCTACACATTACAAGCTTTTAACTACCCTTCGTTTCACCAAAATCCGACGTACAGATTAAAAGTCATGATAAAAACCGTCAAACAATACACATATAGTGATATTAAACAGCAATCGGATCACATATAGCACATAGCACGTAAGATATTCGATTAAAATAATTATTAAAAGAAGATTCGGGGTTAAAATGATTTTCCAGGTATTTAATACAAATTTTTGAATATTTTTCGGGATTAAAACGGGTCTCTGAATCATTTTATAATGAAATACCAAGGTTCGAACACCCGAATCTGACTTTAAAATGAATAAATAATAATTATCGAGTTTTGAAAATAATTTTAAATAATATTTTAAAGCTCGAAACTATTTTTCAGGATTTTTAAATCCAAATAAATAATTAAATCTAATTAAATAATTAATTAAAATTAATTAATAACTAATTAAATTAATTCATCAATTAATATTTAAATTAATTAACTAATTAAATAGTTAATTATCAACTAGTATTAATTAATTAAATAATTAAGATTTATTTTTAATCTAAAAATAATTTTCAGAAATTAAATAATGAATTTTTAGAATTTAAAATAGTCAAAACAATTTCTGAAAATAATTATAAAAATAAAAATACATTTTCTGAAATTATGAAAATAGGAATCTGAAGTTTGTGGTCTACACACACACACCTTAATTATAACTTGCTTATAACAATATTAAAGATAATAATAATATGCAGTGACCCTACTTACCAACTACCACGGATCACAACAGGTTAAAGTATGCACACAAACCACACACACACACACTTATATTATAAACGCCCAAATCCCAACTATTCAAACTTATAACCGAATTTTAAATATTATTACAAACTTCATAAACTTAAACTATTTCAAAAGCTGTCAGCTACCTTAACTCGATCAACCTGGACCCCTAGCTCTCGCACTGGATTGGGGATCCTCGCTACCAACAGGTTCCTTCTTAACTAGAAAAGAACATAAAAAACATCGCACAAATGAGCTAACTAGCTCAGTAAGTCACAATGACAAGACTGAGAATAATGATCATCAAGTGAAAAGGGTTAATGTATCAAGTGAACAATGATTAATGATTTAGAATTGGATATTATATTTTTATTTTAAAAACCAAGGTTAGGCTGCTGATCAGTCATGCACTAACCCCGAGCAAGGCACACAACTCTGCTCTAATTACTGGATCCAAGGCACACATTAGCCTAACTTGACCACCAATCTAGTCTGACCATGAATCTTGTCCACAATTTTATAAAATAATCCAATTCTAACATAATAACAAGATAAATAATGTAAAGCAGTAACAAAATCATAAGCAACATTGGATGTCTAATAATGAGATGGTTCCAATTTTCAAAAATGAAATATAGCTATCAAATGGTGAAAGAAATGGATAACAAAAGAATCAAAGTTCCAAGGTTATAAGGATTTGGTCTTTCAGAGTGTAAGATACAATGGATTGAATATGTAAGCAATCTGATTCGGTGTTTGGTATTTAGTTTGCATGTATTTGTGGAGTAGTATCGTATATCTGTGGTTTGTATTCGGGTATTCTACAATCAATGGATCAGAAAGAATAAGGTTTACAGTTCAAAGATCAATAACTGGAATCAAGGTTTAGGGTTCAGTGCTTCAAAACACTTGCAATATAAAACAGAACTACAATAATCTATAATATATCTTGAGAAAGTTCAGAACACTTGCCTGGTACTAGCTTGCTATACTTCACCAATTTCCAATCACAATCTCCTACTCCTTGACTATCTGTTTCCCTTTTCTACGCCATGCCTCTTCTGCTCACATAACATAAGTATCCATCAATACTCAACTCATACGATTCTATTTGGTATACACTTCTATCTACCCTTCATTTTATCCAAATCCGAATAACGGATTAAAAGATATGCTAAAAACAAGTAAACACTGAACATATAAACAGACAGTCAAACAACAAGTCATATATAACACGTAACACATCAAACAATCAATGACATTCCATTTATAAAGAAGTCTCGGGTCATGAACATGCTTTCGGGTATTTAATATGATTCTTAAAACATTTTTCGGAATTAAAACGGGTCGTTGGATCAATTTTAAAGTAATAAACAGGGTTCGGTTGGCCACATCTGGCTTCAAAATAATTTTCTAATAATTATCGAGCCTTGAAAACAATTTAAAATAATATTTTAAAGCTCGAAACTATTTTTCAGAATTTTTAAATCATTTATAAATAATTAATTCTAATTAAATAATTAATTAAAATCAATTAATAATTAATTAAATCAATTAATCAATTAATTTTCAAATTAATTGACCAATTAATTAATTAATTATTAACTAATTAATTCAGATTTATTTTTAAATTAAAAAAAAATATTGGAATTAAAATAATAATATTTGGAATTAAAATAATAATTTTTGGAATTTTCAGAAATTAAAAATGGTTTTTTATAATTAAAATAAATAGAAAATATGATTTTTAAATAATTTATAAACATGAATCCTAAATTTGCAAGTTCTGGAAACCTGGGGGACCAAACTGTATCGTTTTTAGAACTACAGGGGCCTGTTTGCAATTTTGCTAGCCCCGTCGTCGACTTCGCCGGAGTGTGGCCGGAGAACACGATCCCGGCCGCCTCAGGCCACCAAACTCTCCAGAATTAAAGCACAGACCACCAGGAACTTATACCTGTAATCAAAACACATAACCTATTTCAGAATTGGCCGGAAAATGCTCAAGAAACTCGCCGGTTTCCGGCGAGCTCGACGAAAACTTTAAAATACAACTCCCTTCGAACCAGGGATCGTCAGTTAACGAGCTATACACCAATCGATTGTAAATTTCAAGAGGAACAAAACCCACCCATCTAGAACATCTAATAACCCCTGGAACAAAAAGCCCTAACTTTCAATTAAGAACGTTCATACGGGTTATAAACCCTAATTTCAAAATTCAAAAATTAAACCCAATTTTGAACATGTTATTGTACTCCAAATCAGTCATATGGCATATTAAAATCATCAGGAAAACAAGCTCTACAACATGCAAGCATCAAATCATTCAAACAATCATCCGTACAAAAATTCATATTTTTAATCAAAATAATTCGAAATTAATAAAAATTATAGAAAATAAACCTTTGATTCTGCAGTGATATGAAGCACAAATTCTGATAGTACTCCTTAAACTCTTCGATTTGGTTACTCGAGCTTTCCAAACAAAGATCAATAACACCTCCGATTTGTAGTTTGATTCTTGAAAGGTTATATGAATATAAGTATTTTCTCTGTAAAATTATATAATTACTGTTTGCAAATGATTTTCGGTACGAAATAAAATACGGTAAAGGCTATTTATAACTACGGAAAATTAGTATCCCGTTGGATCATTCCGGATATAAAATAGTACCTTTATTTATAAAAATGGATCCAAACGGTATCGGTTTTCGGGAAAATTATCCAAATCAGTCTCAGCGCCTGGTTACATGTATTACGAGGTGATAATTATAATAGTTTAATAAAAAGATCTTGTTTATCAAAAATACGAGTTTTATTGATTTACCGAAATGAATAATGTATCGAAAATATTACGCCGGGACCCGCACAGGACAGACCGTACGCCGGATCGAAAAAGTTGAAACATGGAAAATGCTCGGAATATTGCAATTAGGTTAGGAAGGAGTTCTCGGAAGAGTTTCGGGTTATAAAAACATTAAAACGGGTGACGTTGGCTGGTTCCCGATTATATAAAATAGTTTATAATTACTCGGAAAAAGAATTTATAAAATCCATAAATTTCCTATAAAATCATAAATCAACATGAAAATAAATAGGAAGATATGACAAATATCTATATTTTATTTTGGACATATAAAAATTAAAATACTCAATTTATATTATTTTTAAACATCCAAACATATATACCACTTAACAAATACTTCACAGAATAAATACGGAACATGCATAATATTTATTTATTTGTAAAATAATTACATGATATACCCCAGATATTACATCCTCCCCCCCTTAAAAGGATTCTGTCCTCAGAATCTCCTAAGAAAACAAATGAGGGTACTTTTCTCTCATATCACTTTCTAACTCCCAGGTTGACTCTTCAACCTTTGGGTTTCTCCACAATACTCTTACTAATTTAACCACTTTATTTCTTTACACTTTCTCTCTTTCTTCTAGAATCTCTATCAGACTCTCTACATATAATAAATCTGTTTGAAGTTCTACTGGCTCATATGGAGTCTGGATTATACTTCTTAAGCATCGATACGTGAAAAATATTGTGAATGTGCTCCATGTGCGGAGGTAACGCCAACTCGTAAGCTACTTTTCCAACACGCTTTAGAATCTCAAAAGGTCCGACATATCTGGGGCTCAGTTTTCCTTTCTTCCCGAGTCTTGTCAATCCTTTCCACGGTGATACTTTCAGTAATACCAGATTTCCTTCTTCGAATTCCATATCTTTCCTTGATTGATCTGCATACTTCTTTTGACGGTCTTGTGCTGCTATCAATCTCTTCTGGATAACTTCAACAACTTCCTTCGTCTGTTGCACTAATTCAGGTCCAAGTATTTTGCGTTCTTCTACTTCATCCCAATATACAGGAGATTGACATTTGCGTCCATAAAGAGCTTCATAGGGTGGCATCCCAATACTGGCATGATAACTGTTGTTGTAAGCAAATTCTACCAAGGATAAATGCTCGTCCTAACTTCCTTTGAAGTCAATAGCATAAACACGTAACATGTCTTCGATTGTCTGGATTGTTCTTTCGCTTTGGCCATCCATCTGTGGATGGTAAGCCGTACTCATGTTTAATCTCGTTCCCAAACATTCTTGAAAACTTTTCCAAAACCTCGAATTAAATCTCGGATCTTGATCGGATACGATAGACACAGGAACTCCATGACGAACTACGATTTCTTTCAGGTACATATGGACTAACTTGTCTAGTGAAAATCTTTCATTTATAGGTAGAAAATGATCTGACTTGGTAAGTCTGTCCACTATAACCCAAATGGCATCATGATTAGCTTTCGTCCTTGGTAATCCAACTATGAAATCCATGGCAATATGCTCCCACTTCCAATCTGGAATTTCTAATGGCTGCAACAATCCACTTGGTCTCTGATGCTCTGCTTTAACTCTCTGACATGTATAACATCTTCTAACCTATTCCGCAATATCCATCTTCATATCTGGCCACCAATAATTTTCCTTTAAATCTCTGTACATCTTAGTACTCCCTGGATGGATTGAATACCTTGAATTATGAGATTCCTGTAAAATTTCATTCTTCAACTCCGTCACTGGTGGAATCCAAATTCTAGAAGAAAACCTAAGAATACCTTGATCGTCCTTTTGCGTACACAATTCCTCACCTACCAAATGGTTAATGTCCTGATCCATTACCTCCTCCTGACACTTCCTTATCTTCTCTAATAACTTCGGCTGGAAAGTTATACTATATACTTTTGCTTCATTAGGCTTGCAAACTCTAATCTCCAATTCCAGTTTCTGAAATTCCTTATATATCTCCTCGGGTACTGATAATACATTCAACTTTTCTTTCCGACTTAACGCGTTCGCCACAACGTTTGCTTTACTGGGATGATAGTTAATCATGCAATCATAATCCTTAATCAACTCTAGCCATCTTCTCTGTCTCATATTAAGCTCCTTCTGTGTGAATATGTACTTCAAGCTTTTGTGATCCGTAAAAATCTCGCATTTCTCTCCATATAGATAATGTCTCCAAATCTTCAAAGTGAATACTATGGCTGCTAGCTCCAAATAATGAGTAGGATACTTCTGTTCGTGTGGTTTCAATTGCCTTAACGCTTACGCAATAACCTTATTGTGCTGCATCAGAACGCATCCGAGTCCTTTATGAGAAGCATCGCTACAGATTACGAAATTCCCTTGATCGTCTGGAAGTGACAAAACAGGTGCCGTGATTAATCTTTGCTTCAATTCTTGAAAAATTTCTTCATATTTATTGTTCCATATAAACTGTTCATTCTTCCGTGTAAGCTTTGTCAATGGTGTTGCAATCCTTGAGAAATTTTAAACAAATCGGCGATAATATCCCGCTAATCCCAAGAAACTTCTTAACTCTGTTGGTGTTCTCGGTGTTTCCCAATTTGTAATTGCTTCAATCTTCGCTGGGTCCACTTTGATCCCTTCATTACTGAGTATGTGTCTTAAGAACTGAACTTCCTGTAGCCAAAACTCACACTTTGAGAATTTAGCATATAACTTCTTTTTCCTTAAAATCTCCAAAGTTGTTCTCAAATGTTCTGCATGATCCTCTTCTGTCTTTGAATAAATCAAAATATCATCTATAAATATAATAACAAACTTGTCCAAGTATTCCTTGAAAATTCTGTTCATCAGGTCCATGAATGCTGTCGAGGCATTGGTTAATCCAAAAGACATCACTAAAAATTCATAATATCCATACCTTGTTCTGAAAGCTGTCTTTGGTATATTTTCTGGCTTAATCTTTAGTTGGTGATATCCCGATCTCAAATCGATCTTGGAAAAGTATTTGGCTCCTTTCAACTGGTCAAACAAATCATCAATTCTGGGTAACGGATACTTGTTCTTGATTGTAAGCTTATAGAGCTCCCAATAATCGATGCACAGTCTCATGCTTCCATCCTTCTTTTTGACAAATAGCACCGGTGCACCCCACGGGGATACACTGGGTCTTATTACTCCTTTCTCTAACAACTCTTGCAATTGGTTTGCTAGTTCCTTCATCTCAACGGGCGCCATTCTGTATGGGGCCTTGGATACTGGTTCCGTTCCAGGTGCTAAGTTGATCGCAAACTCAATTTCTCTGTCTGGAGGAAGTCCTGGTAACTCATCAGGAAACACGTCTGGAAATTCATTAACTACTGGAATATCCTCAAGTTTTGCTGGCTCCTGACTTTTATCAATCACATAAGCAACGAAATGCTCGCATACTTGCCGTAGTAACTTTTTAGATTGAATCATTGTTAAGAACTTCTTTGCTTGCTTCTGGCCCTTAAACGTTACTTTCCTCTTGTCTGACATCTTTACCATTACCTTCTTATTTCGACAATCTATCTGGGCATCGTGCTTAGATAACCAATCCATTCCTAAGATAACGTCAAACCCTCCTAGCTTAAATGGTATCAAGTCCACACAAAACTTATTACCAGAAATCTCAATCTCACAATTCCCACAAACTTGATTAACAGATATACGTTCTTGATTTGCTAATTCCACAGTCATTATTTCATTTAAATACTCAACTGGATAATTCAACTTACTAACAAAATCTTGAGAAATAAATGATCGAGTTGCTCCCGAATCTATTAACACTTTGGCACATAAAAAATTCACATTAAGCGTACCTACCACGACATCAGTATCCTGGATAGCGTCCTTCACAGACATATCAAAAACTCTAGCCCTTGGAGTCTCATTCACTGCTGGAGTAGATCCCATAATTCTTAATGCATTACTGACTGGGGCTGGTGTCTTATGTCCTGGCTTTCCACATTTAAAGCATGTAAATCCAATAGCTGGAACCTTAATTGCTGGATTACGAGTAGGCTGATCCTTGTTCACTGGTTCTCTCGCTGGCTGATTGCGGCACTCCCTCGAATAATGCCCTTTCTGATTACACTTGAAACAAACCATGTTCAACTTATTACAAACTCCTCCGTGCTTTTTCCCACATACCTGACAATCTAGAAAAGTTAACCTCAACTGATTCGGCTGGTTCACGTTGACTGGATGGTTTTCTTGACCTCCGTCTCCTGCATTTTGCTTTTTAAAATTAAAATTTCTCCCTGGCTGAAACTTGCCCTTCTTAAAATTTGGAAACTTCCCTGGTTGTGACTGTCCTTCATTCCCTTCACACTTCCTCTTCTTACTTTCCTTTTCTTTCTGTGACATCTCACTCTCATTTTCTGCAATCATGGCTTTCTGTTGCGGCACTCCCTCGAATAATGCCCTTTCTGATTACACTTGAAACAAACCACGTTCAACTTATTACAAACTCCTCCGTGCTTCTTCCCATATACCTGACAATCTGGAAAAGTTAACCTCAACTGATTCGGCTGGTTCATGTTGACTGGATGGTTTCCTTGACCTCCGTCTCCTGCATTTTGCTTTTTAAAATTAAAATTTCTCCCTGGCTGAAACTTGCCCTTCTTAAAATTTGGAAACTTCCCTGGTTGTGACTGTCCTTCATTCCCTTCAAACTTCCTCTTCTTACTTTCCTTTTCTTTCTGTGACATCTCACTCTCATTTTCTGCAATCATGGCCTTCTGTACAACTCCTACGTAGGTATCCAATTGAAATATGGCTACCTTCCCTATAATCCATGGCTTCAGACCTTACTGGAATCTCTTAGCCTTCTTCCTGTCAGTATCTACATATGATGGCACATGCCTCGATAATTCTTCAAAGTTACTTTTATAATCAGCTACCGACATATTTCCTTGCTTTAGCTCTAAAAACTTTAGCACCATTTGATCCTGAACAAACTGGGGAAAATAATTTTCTAAAAATAATTCTTTGAACCTCTCCCAAGTAATAAAATCTGTACCTTCCAATGTCTTCACAGTCTCCCATGAATAGGTGGCCTCATTTTTCAAATAATAACTTGCAAATTCCACCTTTTGTTCTTCCTTCACTTTAACTAAAGAAAACGACTTCTCTATTTCCTTTAACCAAACATTTGCTTCAATCGGATCTAAGGAACCCTTGAATTCTGGTGGGTTTACCGCCTGAAAAGTTTTGAAAGTTACCTGGGGATTGGTTTGTCTTTGTGGTTGTTGTGTCAGGTGAACTGTTTGTTGAGCCAAGATTTGAAGAATCTGGGCTATTGCTGGGTCTATGGGTCCTGGGTTTGCATTCTGGTTGGTATCATCTTGGTTGTTATTGTTGTTGTTGTTGGTTTCTTCATTCCGGGTGTTGGTGCAGGTATTTCTTCTGGGAGGCATTTTCTGTAAAGAATCAAACAACTTATTTAGCCTTTAAATCAAATCCTTTGCATAAAAGAAAAGTTTTGTAAAACAGAAATATCTCTTTTTGGAAAAAATTTATAACAATTGGACTAAGTAAATTGCATGCTTCTTTACAGAATATTAACAGTTAAGGGAATAGGGTATATGGTATCACAGGGGTATAACTGGTGCAATAAATAAAGTAAAGTAAGACAGGTGCAGTAATGTAAATGACAATGCTGGAAAGGAAAAGGTACTGATATATATATAAATCAAAAGTTTTAGGTAGTACAAACGTTAAAACGCTTCGGAAGTAAAAGCAAAAGGGTACAACAGCTTACTCAGTAGTCAGCAGATCTAGTCTATAAATACAACCCAAAAGTCTACTGATACATACTACACACTACTGTACATACTAACCAGCCATAACAACACTGATCAACATCTCCATCTCTGTGCCTCTGGCTCATGGCAAGTCTGGACCTCCAAACTCCTCAAGCTCCTCCAGAACCCACTTAGCCCACTCCACAAGAAAATCAGGGGTGATATCCTCATGAGTAGCCTTAGCAATCCTCACAACAGCTGCTCTCCGAAACACCTGGAGTCTCTCTCTGATTCGCCTCTCACCAATCCCAACCTCTCTGGTATGCATGATATGTAATAACTCCTGAATCTGACCCCGTAGGAATCGCTACTCCATAAGGCAAGCCTCGAACTGATGATATGGGACATGATAGGAAGATAACTGAAAAGGTACACCTGTAACTGAGTGACTAGTAAGACCTGAATCAGCAGGTGGGGGTCCTCTGATAGGTGGTCTCATGCCTGGGGGTGGAATAGCCTGCAGTGGTACAGGCTGTAACACAGGTGGAGGTAAAATAGCCAACACTGGTGGAACAACAGGTCGTGGATCTGAAGATGGTCCTCCAACTGAGGGCTTTGAGTGATCAGCTGGTACGGGGATGAAAGAGTCGGCCATCGCGGCTATTTGAAATCATATCGTAATATAAGAATCTTGAACCACAACGCGAATTATACTAATACCTGTTATACCATCACACTCAACCTCTCGACGTTCTATCTTGCTACTTCCTACTTCTAATCCTAACCCTTTACCCATTCCCGTCAACCTAGGCTTGTGTCAGTGACTTTTAACTTGTAGCTCTGATACCAAACCTATGGCGCCCTCCAACCCTGGGTCAGAAGTTTGGGGTCCACACACACACATACCTTAATTATAACCTGCTTATAACAATATTAAAGATAATAATAATATGCAGTGACCCTAGTTACCAACTACCACGGATCACAATAGGTTAAAGTATGCACACAAACCACACACACACACTTATACTACAAACGCCCAAATCCCAACTATTCAAACTTACAACCGAATATTAAACATTATTACAAACTTCATAAACTTAAACTATTCTAAAAGCTGTCAGCTAGCTTAACTCGATCAACTTGGACCCCTAGCTCTCGCACTAGATTGGGGATCCTCACTACCAACCGGTTCCTTCTTAACTGGAAAAGAAAATAAACAACATCGCATAAATGAGCTAACTAGCTCAGCAAGTCACAATGACAAGACTGAGAATAATGATCATCAAGTGAAAAGGGTTAAGGTATAAGTGAACAATGATTAATAATTTAGAATTGGATATTATATTTTTATTTTAAAAACCAAGGTTAGGCTGCAGATCAATCATGCACTAACCCCGAGCAAGGCACACAACTCTGCTCTAATTACTGGATCCAAGGCACACATTGGCCTAACTTGACCACCAATCTGGTCTGACCACGAATCTGGTCCACAATTTTATAAAACAATCCAATTCTAACATAACAACAAGATAAATAAATATAAAGCAATAAAAAAATCATAAACAACATTGGATGTCCAATAATGAGATGGTTCCAATTTTCAAAAATGAAATATAGCTATCAAATGGTGAAAGAAATGGATAACAAAAGAATCAAAGTTCCAAGGTTATAAGGATTTGGTCTTTCAGAGCGTAAGGTACAATGGTTTGAATATGTAAGTAATCTGATTTAGTGTTTTGGTATTTAGTTTGCATATATTTGTGGAGTAGTATCGTATATCTGTGGTTTGTATTAGGGTATTCAACAATCAATGGTTCAGAAAGAATAAGGTTTACGGTTCAAAGATCAATAACCGGAATCAAGGTTTATGGTTCAGTGCTTCAAAGCACTTGCAATATAAAACAGAACTACAATAATATATAATATATCTTGAGAAAGTTCAGAACACTTGCCTGGTACTAGCTTGCTATACTTCACCAATTTCCAATCACAATCTCCTACTCCTTGACTATCTGTTTCCCTTTTCTATGCCTTGCCTCTTCTGCTCACATAACATAAGTATCTATCAATACTCAACTCATACGATTCTATTCGGTATACACTTCTATCTACCCTTCGTTTTACCCAAATCCGACTAACGGATTGAAAGTTACGCTAAAAACAAGTAAACACTGAACATATAGACCGACAGTCAAACAACAAGTCACATATAACACGTAACACGTCAAACAATCAATGACATTCCATTTATAAAGAAGTCTCGGGTCATGAACAGGCTTTCGGGTATTTAATATGATTCTTAAAACATTTTTCAGAATTAAAACTTGTCGTTGGATCAATTTTAAAGCAATAAACAGGGTTCGGTTGGCCACATCTGGCTTCAAAATAATTTTCTAATAATTATCGAGCATTGAAAACAATTTAAAATAATATTTTAAAGCTCGAAACTATATTTCGGAATTTTAAAATCATTTATAAATAATTAAATCTAATTAAATAATTAATTAAAATCAATTAATAATTAATTAAATCTGTTGTGAATATTTTGTGCACTTGATGATTACCTGAACAAAACATCTAAGTAGATTTTACTTAGTGAAATAATGTAGCACTCGACGGATAAGAATTATAATCCCGACGGATAACTCATTTTAGTCCCGACGGATGATTAACTTATTATCCATCGAGTGAGTAGCTTATGTAATAATAAGTTTGTAGCACAGTGTTGTATGCACCTTTGTATAGAATCTGTAGTAGCATATAAGTCATGTTGACTTTAACTAGATATGCAGAATAGGTTGATTAACTGTACATAAGCAATGTCTTGTAATTCTGTATAAGTGAAATGAAGTCAAGTGCCAAAATAGCTACCAACGGATGATTAACAAAGTTTCGACGGATGATCAAATGACTTTCAACGGATGTTTAAAATAGCAGTCGACGGATGATCAAGTAAGTCATCGACGGATGATCTGAAAGTCGACGGATGATCATATCAAGATTCAAACATCAGTTGAACAGTGAAAGCTGACACACAGCCGTCGAGTTGGATACAAACACACTGTGGAAGCCCATTAACTGGGTAATAGAGGACGAAAAGCAGCAAAGATCAAGACTGTTAGATTTTATATTTATTCAGTTCTTTTGACTTTGTAATCTTGGTAATATATAAACCAAGAGAGTAGCAAATAGAAAAACAACTAAGAGAGCTAAGAAACAAACACAGAGAAATCTTTGTAAGCACTATCTTTAGCATTTTCTGTGTTCTTAGTAGTTCTATTTTGTATAAGCAGCTGTGAGCATTTCTGCACACATAGTCCTCTCAATATATTAAATATATCTCTGGTGGAATTGTTTAAATCCACCAGAAAGTTTTTAAAGACTCTTGTTTTTAATTACTATTGTTTTAATTCATTAAAGTTTATATTCCGCATTGTGCTAATCAAAACAAATATATCTATAATCGAGTTGAACATTTTTATCTCAAGAAAAAGTTCAAGAATTCTATTCAACCCCCCTTCTATAATTCTTGCTATATTGTTAAGGGACTAACAATTGGTATCAAAGCGAGCTCTTAATCTACAAAGAGTTTAAAGATCAAAACAATATAGCAAGATGAACAAGAAAGATGTTGGAGTCAAGATTCCTTTTCTTGATAAAGATAATTACCATCATTGGAAGGTAAAGATGCATCTTCATATGCTTTCTCAAGATGAGGCCTATATGGACTGCATAGAAAGAGGCCCTCATGTTCCAATGAGAGCTGCAACAGGAAATGAACCATCTGTTCCAAAGCCAAGGCATGAATGGTCTGAACCTGATCTTGAACAAGTCAGGAAAGATAAAAAGGCCATGAACATTCTGTTCAATGGTGTTGATGCAGATATGTTTGATAACATCATCAACTGCAAGACTGCCAAGGAAGTTTGGGACACAATATAGATAATCTGTGATGGTACTGAGCAAGTAAGAGAAAATAAAATGCAGCTCCTGATTCAGCAATATGAGCATTTTCACAATGAAGAAAGTGAGTCACTCACTGACATTTTTAGTAGATTCCAAAAGCTACTAAATGCTCTTAAATTGCATGGGAGAGTCTATCAGACTAAAGACTCCAATCTGAAATTTCTCAGATCTCTTCCAAAGGAATGCTAAAATCAAAGAAAACAACTTGTTTTTGAGTGAGAGGAATAATGTGCTTGAGTCTCAGTTTGTTGAGTTTGAGAAACTAAAAATTGAGTGTAGAATTGCTAAGGAGGAATTAATTGAGTCCTTGAAAAAGGAAGAAATTTTAAAAAAGCAGCTCGATCGTGAACAGGAGGTGATTAAAGCATGGAAAACATCCAGAGATGTTCATGCTCAAATCACCAAGGTTCAAGGAATTGAGTCCTTTTGTGATGAAGCCTGTAAAAAGAATAAGGAGAAACTAGAACCTATTTTGGTAGATGGATTGCTGACAGATGTCTCGACGGATGATGAGGACTATCCGTCGGATAACAAAATGTGTTATCCGTCGAATGATAAAAATCCTCATCCGTCGGCTGTGAGCAAACCCATTAGCAAAGCCAAATTAACCAAGCTAAATGAAAAGTATGGGTCTGTTTCCAAGAACTTTGTTTCAGGGGAGTCAAGTCAAGCCAAGAAAGGGAAGAAGGCTAATGTTGGTCACATGACTGTCAAACAGTTGAGTGACAGACTTGAGAAGATAAAGGTAAAAACAGAGACTAAAAGGAAAAACAATAGGAATGGTAAAGTAGGGATTAACAAACATAATAACTACACACCTGACAAATATGCTCCTAGAAAAATCTGTGTCAAATGTGGTAGTGTAAATCATTTGTCTGTTAATTGCAAATCTGCCATGCCTACTCCCATGTCTATTCAGCCTCAATTCTCTAACATGAATGCCATGCCTCCTATGCCTGTTAATGCTATGCCTACACAGAACATGAATGCACAGTTTGCTAATATGCCATTTGCACCTAATCCATATTACGCTGCAAACAATATGCCTCAAATGCCATTTAGCTTGCCTTACTGGAATAACATGTTTGCACCAAGCATGCCATTTCCTGTTAGCCATAACATGCATAATAATTCTGTTGCATCTAGTGGTTTCAAAGGCCCAACCCAAATGACTAAGGAAGAATATGAAATTCCTAAGTCAAATGAGTTAAGACCTAAGAAATAGAAGAAGAAAGCTAACAAGGCAGGACCCAAGGAAACTTGGGTACCAAAATCAACTTGATTTGATTTTGATGTGTGCAGGGAAACAGAAGGAATCTTTGGTACTTGGATAGTGGTTGTTCAAGACACATGACTGGTGATTCTACCCTGCTCACAGAGTTTGAAGAGAGAGCTGGCCCAAGTATCACTTTTGGAGATGACAGCAAAGGTTATACTGTGGGATATGGCTTGATTTCAAAGGACAATGTCATCATTGAAGAGGTTGCCTTAGTGGATGGTCTCAAACACAATCTGTTGAGTATCAGCCAGCTTTGTGATAAAGGCAACTCAGTAACCTTCAACAAAGAAACCTGTGTTGTGATTAATAATCAAAACAACAAAGTGGTTCTCACTGGTGTGAGAAGAGGAAATGTGTATCTAGCTAACTTCAACTCAACTAAAGCAGAATCTGTAACTTGTCTTCTCAGTAAAGCAAGTCAAGATGAAAGTTGGCTATGGCACAAGAAGCTATCCCATTTGAACTTCAAGACCATGAATGAGCTGGTAAAGAAAGAGCTGGTTAGAGGCATTCCTCTGGTGGAGTTTACAAAGGATGGACTGTGTGATGCCTGCCAAAAAGGGAAGCAAATTAATGCATCATTCAGGAAGAAACTTGATTCAGCAATTGAAGAACCTCTGCAACTGCTTCACATGGATTTGTTTGGACCAGTCAATGTATTGTCAATCTCAAAGAAAAGATTTTGCCTAGTAATTGTAGATGATTTCTCAAAGTTCTCTTGGACCTATTTCCTAAAATCCAAAGATGAAGCTAGTGAAATCATCATCAATCATATAAGGCAAGTTAACAATCATCCTGATTTCAAAGTTAGAAGAATCAGGAGTGACAATGGAACTGAGTTCAAGAACTATGGCATGAGAGCATTCTGTGAGGAAAATGGGATCTTGCATGAGTTTTCAGCAGCAAGGACTCCACAACAGAATGGAGTAGTGGAAAGAAAGAATAGATCTCTTATTGAAGCTGCAAGGACAATGCTTGAAGAATCAAAATTACCAACATATTTCTGGGCTGAAGCTGTCAACACTGCATGCTACACTCAGAACATCTCTCTGATTAATCAAGCAAAATGCAAGACACCTTATCAATTGTTCAAAAACAAGAAGCCAACTCTGAACTTTCTTCATGTCTTTGGCTGTAAATGTTATATTCTGAGAAATCAAACTGATCAAAATGGGAAGTTTGATGCTAAAGCAGATGAAGGAATTTTTGTTGGATATGCTGTTGGTAAAGCATATAGAGTCTACAATCTAAGAACCAACATTGTTGTTGAATATATACATGTTGTGTTTGATGATAAAAAGATTGAAGGACTAAAAGATGGAGATTACCATGAGAGCCTCAAATTCGACAATGTTGAGATGGTCAGTGATGAAAGTGATGATGAGAGTGATCAAGAAACAGTGTCTAAGGATAATGCAGACAAATTTACTACAAATGAAGCACAAAACTCAACATCCGTCGAGTTACATAATGCTTCATCCGTCAGAAGGCAATCTGTATTATCCGTCGGAAGACAACCTGCCTCATCCGTCGGTACTCAAAATTCACCATCCGTCGGGTTATCAAAAGGAGCAGGAAGTCAAGGCAGATCACCCATAGAAAGCACCCCAATCTTAAATCAAAGATCCACAAACTCAGGGGGAGTCTCTAGCAATCAAAACTCAATCACACATCAAGACAACATTGAGGTCTCTTCATCTAGGGCTAATCTACCTCAACCAAGAAAATGGACAAAAGATCACCCCTTTGAACTGATTATTGGAGATGTTTCTTCCAGAGTTCAAACCAGGAGAGCAACTCAAGAAGAATGTCTATACAGCAGCTTCCTGTCTAAGGAAGAACCAAAGAAGGTAGAAGAAGCCTTATTAGATCCTGATTGGATTTTAGCTATGCAAGAGGAGCTAAACCAATTTGAAAGGAATAAAGTATGGAAGCTGGTACCCAAGCCTAAAGGAAAGAATCCAATAGACACCAAATGGGTATTCAGAAACAAGATGGATGAAAATGGCATAGTAGTAAGGAACAAAGCAAGATTGGTTGCTAAAGGCTATTGTCAGCAAGAAGGGATAAATTTTGATGAAAAATTTGCTCCTGTTGCAAGACTTGAAGCTATCAGAATCTTCTTAGCCTATGCAGCCCATGCCAATTTGAAGGTCTATCAAATGGATGTCAAAAGTGCCTTTCTGAATGGAGATTTGGAGGAAGAAGTGTATGTAAGTCAACCTCCTGGCTTTGAAGATCCAAATTTCCCAGAGTATGTCTATTATCTACTGAAAGTACTTTATGGACTGAAGCAAGCACCTAGAGCCTGGTATGATACTTTATCAAAGTTCCTTTTGGAAAATCACTTCACAAGAGGTACTGTAGATAAAACTTTATATTTCAGAAATGTGAATGGCTCTAGCATACTTGTTCAAATTTATGTAGATGATATTATTTTTGGCTCTACAGATAAGAAACTTTGTAAAAAGTTTGCCAAACTGATGCAAAGCAAGTATAAAATGAGTATGCTGGGAGAACTAACTTACTTTCTTGGTTTACAAGTTAAGCAAGTTAGTGATGGAATATTCATTAGTCAAACTAAATATATTTTTGATCTTTTAAAGAAGTTTGATCTAATGGATTGCACATCTGCAAAAACTCCCATGACCACTGCAACTAAGCTTGAACTAAACACTACTGAAAAGTCTGTGGATATTTCAAGTTATAGAGGCATGGTTGGCTCACTTCTGTACTTAACAGCCAGAAGGCCAGATATAATGTTTGCTACATGTTTGTGTGCTAGATTTCAGGCTGATCCTAGAGAGTCTCATTTGATAGCTATTAAAAGGATTTTCATATATCTCAAAGGAACACCAAACCTTGGCATTTGGTATCCTAGAGATTCTGGTTTTGATCTAACTGGTTATTCAGATGCAGATTATGCAGGTTGCAGAATTGATAGAAAAAGCACAACACGAACCTGTCAATTTTTAGGAGACAAGCTTGTGTACTGGTTCAGTAAAAAGCAAAATTCAGTTTTTACTTCTACAGCTGAAGCTGAATATATTGCTGCTGGCAGTTGCTGTGCACAGATTTTATGGATGAAAAATCAATTGCTAGACTATGGTTTGCAAGTTGAAAGGATTCCTATTTTCTGTGACAACACAAGTGCAATTGCCATCACTGAAAATCCAGTGCAACATTCAAGGACAAAGCATATAGACATCAAGTACCATTTCATAAGGGAACATGTAATGAATGGTTTTGTAGAGTTACATTTTGTTCCAAGTGAGAAGCAACTTGCAGATATTTTTACCAAGCCACTGGATGAATCCACCTTTTCTAGGTTGGTAAGTGAGTTAGGTATGCTTAATTACTCTTGAATTTATCTGAATTATTCTTGCAAGTTGAAAAGAAGCCAGAAATTTAGTTGATTTTTAGTCTTGGATGAAATTTTGGCTAAGTCAAAATTTGTATCTCGACGGATGACCATTATCCATCGGGTTGAGTCATCCGTCGATATACAAATTGTAAATAAAAATCAATTACTTTTCTGGAATATTTTAAAGCTCGACAGATAACATCTTATCCTCATCCGTCGAAGTGTCTAAATCTGAACCGTTAATTCCCTGAACATTATCCATCGAGTATACTTACAGTTTATAAGCATTACACGACGGATAATGGGTGGAATTTTTAAAGTTTATTTTAAAACGGTCATTTTAGGCAATTTCTATTGGGTAATTTACTTCTCTTTATTATTTTTATCCGTTGATTTTGAGCAAAGTATAAAAGCCTATTTCATTCTAATCATTTTCTTTTATCATTCTCAAATTCAACTGTGTTATTTCATTCTCTCTCAAGCTTTTCTTCTCTAACAATGGCACCCGTAGTAAAGATCATGTCACAGACTGGGTTCATCTATGAGAAGAACAACTTCACTGCCTTGGTCAATAAGGGGATTCAGCAATCTGAAGACTATCATAAGATAATGGACTTCGTGAAGAACTGCAAGTTAAGTTTTGCTATGCTGGAATCACCCACAATCTATTGTGAAGTTGTTGAGGAAATGTGGACAACAGCAATCTACAACTCTACTGACAAAACCATCACTCTGACCATCAAAGGTAATGATTTCTGTATCAATAGTGATGTAATAAAAGCATGTTTCAAGATTCCTGATGATAATGTAACTGCACCACACACTGACACTGATATTGTCAATATGCTCAATTCCATTCATTATGCACTTCCTACTACAAAACTAAGTGAAATTAGAAGACTAGGTCTTAGGAAGGAATGGAGTTACTTGTGTGATGTAGTAACTAAAGTCTTTTCTGGAAAAATCAGTAATTTTGATTCTGTGAACATTTACATGCTTAACATGCTATACATGCTAGTTACAAACAAATATTATAATTTCAGTGACCTTGTTGTGTATGAGTTAGGTTTTAAACTAGGTGACTTAGCCAAAAGAGGAAAGAATATTTACTATGCTAGATTTTTTATGCTTTTGGCTAACCATCTTTGTCAAGATTTTGAACTTGAGAACCCAAACAACAAATTAGCTTGTTGGGTTCAAGAGAGAAGAATCATTGCAGACTTGAACAGAGCCAACCATCACAAGGATGTGCCAATGTTCTATTTTCCTGTAATGCTGACACCTCATGTAAGTGAGGTAAGTTCATCCATACCCTCAACTATTCCAATCTCTTCTATTTCTTTGACTTCAGGCATAGCTATGGAAATTGTGAAAATGACCAAACAGTTGCCTACCAAAGCTGCCAAAACAACTGCAATTCCCAAATACAAATCAAAGAAAACCCCCTCTGGTATCTCTCAAAAGGTACCAGTTGAAAAATCTACCAAAGCCAAAGAGGGGAGTGTGAAGGAGGGTAAGATAGGTGAGGGAAGGGGTGAACATCAAAGAAACCCCAAGGATAAGGTTGAAGAGATGAGTGAATCCCAGCCTAGCCACACTGCAGTTTCCCAACAAACTGCAGTGCTTAAAAAGGACAGAAGCTCACTTCTAGCTGCATCCTCCCAAAAGGATGTGGCTATTGAACAAAGCTCTCATCCAAGAGCACAGGCCAAGAGGGTTAGGGACACAAGCTCACACCAAACTTACACTAGAAAGAAGAAATCCAAAACAACTGGGGATGCACAGGGCACACACTTAGTGCAAACTGGTGCTAAAGACACAGTCCCTGCACCTTCTCAAATTCAGATTGATGTGGCTCCAATAAATGTGGAGTCACAGCCAAAATCTCTCATTATAGAAGCCACTGAAACACAATACTCACCAACCAACTCACTGGAAGTGGACATGATAAACACTTCAATTCCTGATTCCCCTTCTTTAACTCTGTTGGGGAAGCCAAAATCCAGTGCAAGTTAGCATCATCTTTTAGATGATTTGTTGGCTCACTTGCCAATTCTTTCTGATTCTATTGTGACATATGTGCCTCAAATAACTTCAATCAACACAGAGTCAACAATAGTTTCTCTTCCTACCTCATTCATTTCTACTCTCTCGATGGATATTGCTCATCCGTCGAGTAGTGATTGTATCCCGACGGATAAGCTTAACAGCAGTTATCCGTCGGATAGCTTTACCACTCACCCGACGGATATCACTTATCCGTCGAGTGTCTCTGCACAACTTCAAAATTCAATAATTTCAAGTGCAGAAGATTTGGTGGTAATACAATCACTCTTAGGACTGAGAGAGGAGAGTGCATTGAGTGAGAGGCTGGGTTGCTCCCAGGCAAAAGGAGAGGAAAAGAGTGAATCTCAGCAATCCATTTATTCAGGATTGGCAAAAGTGAGTGAGAGGAGTCCCACCTTAGTAGGTGAAGGTGAGGGTGTGAGGGTGGGGAGCCAGGGTGAGACCCTGATGCAACAAAAGAGAGAACATGAGAGAAAAGTAGGTACTGGAGAAATAAGGATGGAACTAGCCATTGCTAGTGAGTCAATGATTGTGGATGATGCTGAAAAGGAAAGACAATTTCAGCAACATTACAAAGCTGTAATTGATAACATTTCCTTGGATGCTGACACTTTTACTCACCCTGTTTCAGCCTATCAACTGTTGGCTGCTCAGGGCAATGTGGAGGCAGAGCAGACTTTGCACTTAGTGCACACCACAGAATCTCTTCAAAGAGATAAAGCTGCTGTAAGCAGGATGCCTCCTCAAGCTGGAGACCAGAGTTCAGGTTATTGAGAATTCAGTGGCTCTACTTCTTCAAAATCAACAGACTCAGACAAATCTTCTCATGCAACTGGCTAAAGCACAAGGCCTAACTCCTCCACTTGATGATAACAAAAAGGGGGAGAGAGAATCAAATAAGGGGGAGAAAGGACCAACTGAGGGGGAGAACATTTTAGTTCAAATCAGTAAAGTAATTGTACCTTCAATTACTATCTCCAAGCCACCAGTTATAGATGATATAGATCTTATAAATGCAGCAGCAGCAAATTTGAAAGATGCTGATAAAGAAGAGTTGACTCTGATCAACTGGAAAAAGATTGATGAGGAAATACAGAAAAAGTTTCAATTAGTCAAGGAACCAGATCAGTCATCCATCCATCACTCTTATGTCAAGCCAATCAATGTGAATGAGATGAGCATGAACTATCTGGAGAAAGGACAATCTTCCTGCATCAAGACTATAAAGGCTGAGATAATTCTTAAACCAAGGGCAAACTATCCAAAGTCATCTTTGAAGAACCCTATGGATACTGTGTATGAGACACCCAAGCCTGATTCAAAAAGCTTCTGTCAAGATCTATTCTCCTCTACAAAGATCCAGCTGATTCAGCCTCAAGAAAGAGAATTGCAAAAATATTCAGAAATGGGAAGGAAATTTGTGTGGTAGCTGGACATCCACAATTTTCTCATGCAAAGGAAGAAGAAAAAGCCAGATTGAAGCAGGAAAAGAGGCAAGCTGCTCTAGATGCAAAGAAGTCTAAACAAAAGAAAGAACAGTTTGCTATCTTGACCAAGCTACAGGCTGTGAACTCTTCTCAACAAATTCCCTCTCAACCAACTCAAGCTACTGAATCAAAGAAGAATATTAAAGAACAGAAGAAATCTCCAAGAAAGAAAGAACTGGCTAAAAGAACAAAAAGAAAGTTGGATTTTGTTAACAAGGAATTGGAAGATCAATTTCCAATGGAATCCACTAAAGCTGAAACTCAAGCATCAAAGCCCTCTGTGGTATTTGAAGACATAAGGGTGGTGGACCCCTACAGGAACATACATGGAGAGCCTATTGTTCCAAAGGATGAGCCAATAGAGTGGGATAAATTACCAATTCCTGACTTCAACTTGCCAATTCTCACCAAGCCAAGAAGGACAAAATCAAGGGCAGTCAAGAAAGTGAAGCTGTCACCTCTCAAATCCAAGGCAGTAGTCAAAGCTCAACCCAAGATCAACAAAGGAGACTACTTGTACTTGTGTGACATCAAAGAATTCTTAGACCTAAACCTTTATCTGGAGGAGCTGGATGAGGTAAGGGCAATTGATGCATACAGAAACCTACCTGAAAGGTTGGTATTCAAGTACAAAGGAGGAAGGGAGATTCAGTGGCCTCTTCACAGGATACTTCAAGAAAGCCAAGCTGTGTTGATCAAAGTCTATTCATCCTTCAAGAAAAACTTTGGGTTTAATGTAACTGCAAGAAGATTAGTATTGAAGAAGATTAAAGAGCTAAGGAGTGTTAGAGCCAAAGATGCACTACCCAAAACTCTTAACATTCCATACACAGGGAGAAGAGTGCATCTAAGGCCCTACTGGCTGATGGAATTCATGGATGACAAGGGTGTGAGAAGATTCTTCAGATTAGAAGACCAATTGAGTATCTCTAGCAATGAGACTCTCTTGGAAATGCAAGAAATTTTAGATCTCTCAGAATCTGATGAATTAGAATTCCACAGACAGCTCCAGAATCAAATTGAAGAAAACAACAGAAAGCTTGGAAGAAGATCCAGACCTTCAAGAAACTAGAAAAATCTGCTCAGGCTAGAGGAGCATCTTGAACTGACTGTGAGCCAAACCTTGTATATCTTGTTTAAATTGAAGCACTTTCAGTTTTATCTACTTATCTTTAAAGATGTATGTTTAGGATGTTTTGTTATCATCAAGTATCTCTTAATTTATGGCTACAATTCCAGTAGACATAAATTGGGGGAGATTGTTGTGAATATGTTGTGCACTTGATGATTACCTAAACAAAACATCTAAGTATATTTTACTTAGTGAAATAATGTAGCACTCGACGGATAAGAATTATAGTCCCGACGGATAACTCATTTTAGTCCCGACGGATGAGTAACTTATTATCCATCGAGTGAGTAGCTTATGTAATAATAAGTTTGTAGTACAGTGTTGTATGCACCTTTGTATAGAATCTGTAGTAGCATATAAGTCATGTTGACTTTAACTAGATATGCAGAATAGGTTGATTAACTGTACATAAGCAATGTCTTGTAATTCTGTATAAGTGAAATGAAGTCAAGTGCCAAAATAGCTACCAACGGATGATAAACAAAGTTTCGACGGATGATCAAATGACTTTCAACGGATGTTTAAAATAGCAGTCGACGGATGATCTAGTAAGTCATCGACGGATGATCTGAAAGTCGACGGATGATCATATCAAGATTCAAACATCAGTTGAACAGTGAAAGCTGACACACAGCCGTCGAGTTAGATACAAACACATTATGGAAGCCCATTAACTGGGTAATAGAGGACGAAAAGCAGCAAAGATCAAGACTGTTAGATTTTATATTTATTCAGTTCTTTTGACTTTGTAATCTTGGTAATATATAAACCAAGAGAGTAGCAAATAGAAAAACAACTAAGAGAGCTAAGAAACAAACACAGAGAAATCTTTGTAAGCACTATCTTTAACATTTCCTGTGTTCTTAGTAGTTCTATTTTGTATAAGCAGCTGTGAGCATTTCTGCACACAGAGTCCTCTCGATATATTAAATATATCTCTGGTGGAATTGTTTAAATCCACCAGAAAGTTTTGAAAGACTCTTGTTTTTAATTACTCTTGTTTTGATTCATTAAAGTTTATATTCCGCATTGTGCTAATCAAAACAAATATATCTATAATCGAGTTGAACATTTTTATCTCAAGAAAAAGTTCAAGAATTCCATTCAACCCCCCTTCTGTAATTCTTGCTATATTGTTAAGGGACTAACAAAATCAATTAATCAATTAATTTTCGAATTAATTGACCAATTAATTAATTAATTAATTATTAACTAAAATTAATTAACTAATTAATTCAGATTTATTTTTGAATTAAAAATAATTTTTGGAATTAAAATAATAATTTTTGGAATTTTCAGAAATTAAAAACGAATTTTTATAATTAAAATAAATAGAAAATATGATTTTTAAATAACTTATAAACAGGAATCCTAAATTTGCAAGTTCTGGAAACCTGGGGGACCAAAGTGTATCGTTTTTAAAACTACAGAGGCCTGTTTGCAATTTTGCCAGCCCTGCCGTCGACTTCGCCGGAGTGTGGCCGGAGAACACGATCCCGACCACCTCAGGCCACCAAACTCTCCAAAATTAAAGCACAGACCACCAGGAACTTATACCAGTAATCAAAACACGTAACCTATTTAAGAATTGGCCGGAAAATGCTCAAGAAACACGCCGGTTTCTGGCGAGCTCGACGAAAACTTTAAAATACAACTCCCTTCGAACCAAGGATCGTCTGTTAACGAGCTATACACCAATCAATTGCAAATTTCAAGAGGAACAAAACCCACCCATCTAGAAAATCTAATAACCCCTGGAACAAAAAGCCCTAAATTTCAATTAAGAACATTCATACGGGTTATAAACCCTAATTTCAAAATTCGAAAATCAAACTCAATTTTGAACATGTTATTGAACTCCAAATCAGTCATATGACATATCAAAATCATCAGGAAAACAAGCTCTACAACATGCAAGCATCAAATCATTCAAACAATCATTCGTACAAAAATTCATATTTTTAATCAAAATAATTCGAAATTAATAAAAATATAGAAAATAAACCTTTGATTCTGCAGTTATATGAAGCACATATTCTGATAGTACTCCTTAAACCCTTCGATTTGGTTACTTGAGCTTTCCAAACAAAGATCAATAACACCTCCGATTAGCAGTTTGATTCTTGAAAGGTTATATAAATATAAGTATTTTCTCTATAAAATTATGTAATTACTGTTTGCAAATAATTTTCGGTACGAAATAAAATCGGTAAAGGCTATTTATAATTACGGAAAATTAGTATCCCGTTGGATCATTCCCTATATAAAATAGTACGTTTATTTATAAAAACGGATCCAAACGGTATCGGTTTTCGGGATAATTATCCAAATCAGTACAATTTGTACTGCAGTCTTGGTCTCAGCGCCTGGTTTCATGTATTACGAGGTGATAATTGTAATAGTTTAATAAAAATATCCTGTTTATCGAAAATACGAGTTTTATTGATTTACCGAAATGAATAATGTATCGAAAATATTGCGCCGGGACCCGCACATGACAAACCGTACGCCAGATCGAAAAAGTCAAAACATGGAAAATGCTCGGAATATTGCAATTAGGTTGGGAAGGAGTTCTCGGAAGAGTTTCTGGTTATAAAAACGTAAAAACGGGTGACGTTGGCTGGTTCCCGATTATATAAAATAGTATATAATTACTCGGAAAAAGAATTTAAAAAATCCATAAATTTCCTATAAAATCATAAATCAACATAAAAATAAATAGGAAGATATGACAATTATCTATATTTTATTTTGGACATATAAAAATTAAAATACTCAATTTATATTATTTTTAAACATCCAAATACATATACCACTTAACAAATACTTCACAGAATAAATACGGAACATGCATAATATTTATTTATTTGCAAAATAATTACACGATATATCCCAGATATTACAATTAGGGTTTTCTCTGTAAATTCTATATTTTTACCGATCGATAATGATTATACAAATAAAATAAGATAAGAAAAGGGCTGTATATATTTATGAAATATTGGTTAGTGTTGGATCGTATTGGATCAAAAAATTAGTTACTTAGCCGCTAAGTAACTGCAAAAATGATCCTTTTTGATACCCGTATTGGATAATATCCAAACTGGGCTTCTTATAAAACACTTTATACGAAAATAATGTAATATTACCCCGTCTTAAGAGAATACGGGTTTTGTTGATTTATCGAAATGATTATCGTATCAAAATTTTTGCGCCGGGATGAGTACGGTTCAAACTGTAATCCAGATTGAAAAAGTTAAAACACGGAAAATGTTCAGAATAATCAAATTAGGTTAGGAAGGACTTTTCCGAAGAGTTTCGGGTTTAAAAACGTAAAAACGGTTGAGGTTGGACGATTGCCGGTTTTATAAAACAGTTTTGTAATTATACATAAAATAATGATTAAATCAATAAATCATTATAAAATCATATAACGATCCAAAAATGATTAGAAAAATATCACAATTATCTATATTTTATTCTGGACATATTAAAATTAACATACATATACTTTACCGCATATAAACATCCACATATCAACACCAACAATCAGATAATTCACCAAAAATTACATAATAATCACATAATAATTATTTATTGATAAAAACAATTACACGCTATGTCTCGGATATTACATCCTTCCCCCTTAAAAGGATTCTGTCCTCAGAATCTCCTAAGTAAACAATTGAGGGTACTTTTCTCGCATATCACTTTCTAACTCCAAGGTTGACTCTTCGACCTTTGGATTTCTCCACAATACTCTTACTAAAGTTACAACTTTATTTCTCAATATCTTTTCTCTCTTTTTTAGAATCTCTATTGGATTCTCCATATACGATAAATCTGCCTGAAGTTCTATCGGCTCATACTCGATTACATGCCTAGAATCTGGATTATACTTCTTAAGCATCGATACATGAAAAACATTATTAATGTGCTCCATGTGCAGGGCTAACGCCAATTCATATGCTACCTTGCCGACACGTTTCAAAATTTTAAAAGGTCCAATATATCTAGGACTTAGCTTTCTTTTCTTTCTGAATCTAGACAATCCTTTCCCTGGTGACACCTTTAGTAACACTAGGTCTCCTTCTTTGAATTCTATATCCTTTCCAGATTGATCTGCATACTTTATTTGACGATCTTGTGCTGCAATTAAACGTTTTTGGATGACTTCCACGACTTCGTTTGTCTGCTGTACCAATTCGGGTCCAAGTATTTTACGTTTTTCGACTTTGTCCCAATACACCGGTGATCGACATTTGCGTCCATAAAGAGCTTCGTAGGGAGGCATTCCGATACTAGCATGATAACTGTTATTGAAAGCAAATTCAACTAAAGGTAAATGCTCGTCCCAATTTCCTTTGAAATCAATGGCACAAACACATAACATATCTTCAACTGTTTGGATTGTTCTCTCACTTTAGCCGTCAGTCTATGGATGATAAGCCGTACTCATGTTTAACTTAGTTCCCAAACATTCTTAAAAGCTTTTCCAAAAACTTGAATTGAATCACGGATCTCGATCTGATACGATAGACATAGGGACTCCGTGACGAACTACTATTTTGCTTCAAATACATATGAACCAACTTTTCCAGTGAAAATCTTTTATTAATAGGCAAGAAATGAGCTGATTTGGTTAGTCTGTCTACTATAAACTAAATAGCATCGTGATTTGCTTTCGTCCTTGGTAGTCCAACTATAAAATACATATCAATATGCTCCCATTTCCATTCTGGAATCTCTAATAGATGTAACAATCCGCTTAGTCTCTGGTGCTCTGCCTTAACTCTTTGGCACGTGTAACATTTGCTAACCCATTCCGCAACTTCTCTTTTCATGTCTGGCCACCAATAATTCTCTTTTAAATCTCTGTACATCTTGGTACTTCTCGGATGAATGGAATACTTTGAATTGTGAGCTTCTTGTAGAATTTCATTCTTCAATTCTGCCACTGGTGGTATCCAAATTCTGGATGAAAATCTGAGAATACCTTGATCGTCCTTCTGAGTGCATAACTCTTCTCCAACCAAATGATTGATATCCTGATCCTGATCTATTATTTCCTTTTGGCACTCTCTTATCTTTTCTAACAATTCTGGTTAAAAAATCATATTATACATCTTTGCTTCATCAGGTTTGCAAATTCTGACTTCCAACTCCAATTTATGAAATTCTTTGTATAACTCTCCAGGTATCGTCAATATGTTCAGTTTTTACTTTTTGCTTAACACATCTTCCACCACATTTGCTTTTCCTGGGTGATAGTTAATCGTGCAATCATAGTCTTTGATCAGCTCCAACCATCTCCTCTGTCTCATGTTAAGCTCCTTTTGCGTGAATATGTACTTCAAACTCTTATAATCCGTATAGATCTCACATTTTTCTCTATATAGATAATGTCTCCAAATCTTCAAGGCGAACACTATGGTTGCTAGTTCTAAATCATGAGTAGGATACTTCTGCTCATGAGGTTTCAGTTGTTGAGATGCATACGCAATAACTTTATCATGTTGCATCAATACACAACCTAATCCCTTATGAGAAGCATCACTATAGATTACAAAATTTCCTTGATCATCTGGAAGTGACAAAACTGGTGTCGTGATCAATCTCTTCTTTGACTCTTGAAAACTTTCTCCACACTTCTCGTTCCGTATAAATTTCTCATTTTTCCTGGTAAGCTTCGTTAAAGACATCGCAATCTTCGAGAAATCTTAAACAAAATTTTGATAATATCCCGCTAATCCCAAGAAACTTCTCACTTCTATTGGTGTTTTTGGCCTTTCCCAATTCATAACAGCTTCAATCTTCGCTGGGTCCACTTTGATTCCTTCATGACTTACCACATGCCTTAAGAATTGAACTTCTTGTAACCAAAATTCGCACTTTGAAAACTTTGCATACAACTTCTTCTTTCTTAAAATTTCCAAAGATATCCTTAAATGCTCCGCATGATCTTTCGTTGACTTTGAGTAGATGAAAATATCATCGATAAACACAATTACAAACTTGTCCAAATATTCCTTGAAAATTCTATTCATCAAGTCCTTAAATGCAGTTGGGGCATTGGTTAATCCAAAAGACATCACTAAAAATTCATAATGACCGTACCTTGTTCTGAAAGTTGTCTTTGGTATATCTTCAGGTTTGACCTTCAATTGGTGATATCCGGATCTCAGATCAATCTTAGAGAAATACTTGGCTCCCTTCAGTTGATCAAACAAATCATCGATTCGAGGTAATGGATACTTGTTCTTAATCGTAAGCTTATTGAGTTCTCGATAGTCGATGCATAACCTCATGCTTCCGTCTTTCTTCTTAACAAATAATATCGGTGCACCTCATGGGGATACACTGGGTCGAATCACTCATTTTCCAACAATTCTTGCAATTGCTTTGCCAATTCCTTCATTTCAACTGGCGCCATTCGATATGGGGCCTTAGATACTGGTTCCATTCCAGGTGTTAAGTCGATCACAAATTTGATTTCTCTATCTGGAGGAAGTCCTGGTAACTCATCTGGAAACACGTCTGGAAATTTATTTACCACTAGAATGTCTTCCAGTTTTGCTAGCTCCTGACTTCTATTTATCACATAATCAATGAAATGCTCGCATCCTTGTCATAATAACTTCTTAGCTTGGATCATCGTTAAGAACTTCTTTCCTTGCCTCTGACCTTTAAACGCCACCATTTTCTCGTCTGGCGTCTTCAAGATTACTTTCTTATTACGATAGTCTATCTGAGCATCCTGCTTAGATAGCCAGTCCATTCCTAAAATAACGTCAAACTCTCCTAATTTAAATGGTATCAAGTCAGCACCAAACTTAATGCCAGAAATCTCAATCTCACAGTTCACACAACTTGGGTAACAGATACACGCTCATGATTTTCTAATTATACCTTCATAATTTCACTTAGCAATTCAGTTGGACAATTCAGCTTATCAACAAAATCTTGAGAAATAAATGATCGAGTTGCTCCAGAATCTACTAGCACTTTAGCACATAAAGAATTCACAGTAAGCGTACCTGCCACAACATCAGTGTCCATGATAGCATCCTTCACAGGCATGTCATAAACTCTGGCTCTGGGAGGTTCATTCATTATTAGAGTAGCTCCCATGATTCTCAGTGTATTATTGACTGGAACTGGTGTCTTGCAATCCCTTGCTATGTGTCCTGGCTTTCCGCACTTGAAACATGTATACCCAATTACTGGAACTTTGCCTGCCTGATTTCTGGTAGGATGATCCTTATTGACTGGCTCCCTGGCTGGCTGGTTACGGAACTCCCTTGAATAGTGCCCCCTCTGGTTGCATCTATAGCAGACCACATTTAACTTGCTACACACTCCTCCATGCTTCTTTCCACATACTTGACAATCTGGTAAAACTGGCCTCTGCTAGGCTGGTTGGTTCCCAGTGGCTGGACGGTTACCTTGTCCTCTATTGCCTGTGTTCTGTCTATTAAAATTCCTTCCGGGCAGAAACTTGCTATTCCTCTGATTAAAATTTGGAACCTTCCCTGTCTGGGACTGACCTTCATTTCCTTCAAACTTTATTTTCTTACTTTCCTTCTCCTTCTGTGACATCTCACTCTCCGTCTCCACAATCATAGCTTTCTGCACAACTCCGCATACGTATCCAGTTCAAATATGACAACCTTCCCTCGGATCCATGGCTTAAGACCTTGTTGAAACCTCTTAGCTTTCTTTCTATCAGTGTCCACATATGATGGTACAAACCTAGACAACTGCTCAAACTTACTTTCATAATCTGCCACTGACATATTTCCCTGCTTTAGCTCCAAAAATTTCAATTCCATTTGGTCCTGAACAAACTGAGGGAAATACTTCTCTAAAACAACTCCTTAAATCTATCCCACGTAAAATCATCTATACCTTCCAACACTTTAACAGTTTCCCACCAGTAGGTGGCTTCATTCTTCAGATAGTAACTCGCAAACTCAGTCTTGTTCCTCTTTCACCTTGACTAAGGCAAATGCCTTCTCAATTTCCTTCAACCAGATTCTTGCCTCAATAGGATCTACAGAACCTTTAAATTCTGGTGGATTCACCGCCTGAAAATTCTTAAAGGTTACCTGAGGATTAGTCTGCCTCTGCTGTTGTTGAGTCAGGTGGACTGTCTGTTAGGCCAAGATATGAAGAATCTGGGCTATAGTTGGGTTTATGGGACCTGGATTAGTATTCTGGTTATTTCTGTCTTGGGTATTATTGTTGTTGTTATTGTTGGTTTCTTCATTCTGGTTAGTAGAACGTGTGTTTCTTCTTGGAGGCATTTTCTGTAAAGAATCAAACAACTTATTTAACCTTTGAATCAAAACCCTTTTTATGAAAAGTTTTTGTAAGACAAAAATATCTCTTTTTGAAAACATTTTCAATCGTTGATCTAAGTAAATTACATGCTTCTTTACAGAATGTAAACAGTTAAAGGGAAAAGGGTACATGTTATCACAAGAGTTTTCTAACTGGTGCAGTAAGATAAAACAAGTATAGTAAAGTAATGACAATGATGGAAAAAGGAAAGATACTGATATATATCAAAGTTTGATGGTAAAAATGCATAATGTTTTATTAAAGGCAAAGATACAACATGCCTATCCATTATTCAGCAAGTCTAGTTTATTTATATACCCACCAAAAGTCTGATAATAATAGCACACATTATTATACATATATCAGCTGTTACATCACCTTCATCGTCTAGTTTCAGGGAAACTCTGGTCTTCCAAGCCTTTCAAAATACTCCAATACCTCTCTGGCCTACCCCATAAGAGCATCTGGGGCTGCATACTCGCAAGTAGCTCCATAAAGTCTGGCCTCGAGTATTCTCTGGGTCACCTGAATCTCATTCCGAAGTTCCTTCACATTCCTATCCACATCTATAGTCCTTATAATATGCTGTAGCTCATAGATCTGTGCTAATAGGGCTTCTCAATACAAAAACAGAGCCTCATACTTATAGTAGGGAACAGGGTGTGAAGTAAACTGAAAAGATGCACCCGCAACCGAATGTCCAATAGAATCGGAATCAGCAGGTGGTGGTCCTCGAATAGGTAGTCTTACACCTGGAAGTGGAATAGCTTACAGCGGTGCAACCGTCATAACTAGTATTATAGCTGACACCAGTGGAAGAGCAGGACGTGGATTAGATGACGGTCTTCCGACTAAAGGCTCCGAATGATCAGATGATATCGGGATAAAGGAATCTACCATCACTGCTATCTGGAAATCACGCTACTATATATGAATCTCGAATCTCGTCATGAATCATGCTAAAATTTAACATCTAGTCACACTCAACCTTTCGATATTTTATTTCTTTATTTCCTAGTACTAATCTAAACCCTTTACCCATTCCCGACAATCTAGGCTTGTGGAAATGACTTTTAAACTGTAGCTCTGATGCCAAACCTGTGGCGCCCTCCAAACCTGGGTCAGAAGTTTGGGGTCCACAACACACACACACACACACACCATATTTAAACTTGTTTATGAATATAATAGAAATAAATATACAATGACCCTACTTACCATATTCCACGAATCGAAGCAGTTTAAAGTACGCCCACAAGCCACAACCTTATTTATATTACAAATGTACCAATTCCCAGTTTATTTATCTTATAATAAAAGTAAACTTTATTACAAACTATCAACACAAACTAAGCGAAACATCATCTACTAGCTTATTCCATTTCAACTTGGATACCTAGCTCGCACACTCGTCTGGGGATCTTCGCTATCACCAGTTTCCTTTTTCACTGGAAAAAAATATAAACAGATTTACAAGAGTGAGCTAACTAGCTCATAAAGTCATAATGACAGTCACTGAGATTAACAATGATCAATTAAAATGATATAAGAAATCAAGTTTCATGATAAGCAATGATTAGAATTGGATATTCACTTTTATTTTAAAAACCAAGGTTAGGCTGCTGATCAGTCACGCACTAATCCCGAGCAAGGTTTCCATCTTTTCTCTATATACTGGATGTAACACCCCCAGATCCGGGGTCGGGGATCCGGGTCGTCACGGTCTTTCTTTCCACAATATCACTTCACTTAATTAATAATAAATAACCTTATGCTGTGACCCCACACTAACACACACCACAACCCGTTATAGTCTCAGAGATGAAATTTAAATAAGTACAAGTCTTTGAATCCACAATTTAAAAGTTATTACAACCCAAAATGATTACTTGATAAATTTACAGTTAATTGCCATTATCTGCCACAAGTTATAATTATACATAATTGATTCTCAAAAGTAGATGGTCTGATCTACAATAGATCTACCTCTGCAGCTATAGCAGCTACAACATCAACGGGAAGACGCGGGACGCTTCCCACGCGCTTGCGCTGGGTCTGCTGGGGTCTGGCCATCTCTCCTAACTGTTGTTGTGTGATGAAGAAATAAAGCAAGGGTGAGCAGCAAGCCCACCAAAATAATATGTATAATGATTTACAATATATGAGCCTACTCATAATACTCATGAAAGTCTTGGTCAAAAGAAATGAACCAAGTTTGATATCTTAATGCGATGAAGTCGCAAAATATTCAGTATATATACATATATACTTTTCAAAATATTGGAAGTCCTCTTCCATGCATAATATACACAAAGTCCCAGTGTATAACTGTATATAAAAAAAATATCGTTGCAAGGTGATCTCATATATCTAACCTTGTCTCAACGTTTTTCTGAAAATCTTTGTCATTCATAAGACAATTATTAATTAGATATAAGTTTAAAAGATGAGGTTACCAAATACCCCAATATACTTATATCTTTCCCAATACTACTTGAACTACCACCGTTCAAGTTATAATCAGTTTCAAAAGTTCATCACATAGATGAGACTACAAGACAAGATTTGAATAGATTCAATCTTTGAAATATTATTGAATGAAATAAAGTTACGAGATACTTTATTTAGTCCCGATATATATATATCCACATATATATATCTCTTAAACATTTCCTGGAACCTCTGTTATGTAAAGTATGAATAGAGTTTGAAACATCCAATGAACTTTGGAAAGGAAAAGAATTTTGGCATAAACCCGATATCTCGCTGATCAGGCAAAGATACCAATAAGTAACCTTTTCTACTAGTAGATGGACAAATTCCCCACTGGTCATCACCCTGGTCATAATTAAGACCTATGCTGGACTGCCACTCAGCCACTTATGCATTTGATGGACTCCCACTGAGCCACTTACACAATAATAGACCGTACCCCGGCCTGTCGCTTATGCCGACTCAATGAGAGGGGCTTACTTCCCGAACGTTGGGCAAGTAATCAATTCATTTACCAAATCTGCAACCTTGTTGCGAATATAAAATACACCACAGAGCCGGATTCCCCAGGTTTTGAGCGAGTATTTAAATCCCCTTAAAAGGAAGATCTTAAATATAAAAATGAGTTTTGGGATCCGCTCTGACTTTTAAAAATCATTTTGAAGACTCGAAAACACTTTAAAGAGTGTTTGGAGTAAGGCTGATTTAATGAAGTAAATCAGTCCCCAGAATATTTTAGAAAATGACTGAATATTATTATTTTAATTAATATTCCCATAAAGAATAATCTTTATAAAAATAATTGAAGTAGAAGTTTTAAAACTTATACTTAAAACGAATATTAAATAACCAAAGATATACTTATATAAAAGTATTATCTTTATTTGAATAACCGAAAATAAGTTTGATTATTTACACCTTATTCTTTAATAAAATAAAGAATATACCTCAGCAAATAATCGGAGTCATAGATCCTCAAATGAATATTCAGATAATATTCAATAAATAAAATACGCTGAGTCATAATACCTCGAATGAATATTATAAATAATATTCATTAAATAAAATAAAGGAGTCATACATCCTCAAATGAATATTCAAATAATATTCAATAAATAAATAAAAGGAGTCATAAGTCCTCGAATGAATATTCAAATAATATTCAATAAATAATATAAAAGAGTCATAAGCCCTCGAATGATATTCGAAATAATATTCAATAATAAATAAAGTTTAAAGTTATCGAATAAACCTTATTCGATTAATAGTTTGGAAAACTATAACCATATATAAATAAATATATATATATATATATATATATATATCCATATCCATATATATACAAAATCTACTCGGGATCCTCGACTCCCGGTTTTAGAAAATATTTTCACCTTTGGGTCCCTATACTAAGGGTATACGCAAATACCGCTTATCTCTAGCATAGGTATTATGCAACGAATAAGCATTTGAACCAACAGATATATATTTCAAGAATATGAAACAGGCATGCATATATACCATATCACATGCTACAATATATCGCAACATTTGCTAATATAAACATCATGCATCTATCGCAAGATAATGCATATACATATATACATCACAACAACAGTATAACGGATAGAATACTTGCCTGAGCGACTGGGGTTACGAATGGCTCGGGACGAGTCTGGTAACCTATAAACAACAAGTAAGTTGGAATTAAACCAAAGTCACTTGTAAATCTATACTTTAACTAACTTAGACTCTAACGCTTATTCTGCGCTTACTGATTCGCTTAAGTCACTCGGGTACCCTCGGCTCCACCATTTTTAATAATTTAACCTTTACGAGTTTTAAAGCGATTCCTTCGCGAATGTCTTACCAACTGCCTAACACACTTACCATAAATGTTTCATACATTAATTAACCCTTTTTGGTCTTTAACCTATGTTTCAAAGTAAGGCGAGGGAAAAAGTTTCGTTCGCGAAACGCCGTTACTTAAAACGGTCGTTTCTCCTAAACCGTGCATCGGAATCGAACGAACTACATATCAAAACGAAGCTCGTAACATGAGCTACCTAAACATGGCAGTGGTCACAATCTAGCAGGGGGTCCTCGGGTCCTAATGTTATGCACAAAACAGTCTAAAGAAAATCGGACGTTACGACGGCTATGTTTACGCGATTACCAATATTTATACCACTCCAATTCTTTACCAATTCACTACAAACCACCCAACCATCATCAATACCTCAAACACAACTTATATCAAGGCAAGGTCAGTCCATAATCTCAAGGTTTTCCAACTTATTCAACCACAAACATGATCTACTAACCATAACTTAAGATTCATTAACCATTAACCAAGATTCATATCCAAAATCACCACAAATCCAACCAAACCATCTATCATACATGGATCTTGCTATTCATACATGGATATTTCTATATATACATTAATCCATCCATAAACTCATCAAAACTCAAAGTTCAAACTATAAGTTAAAGGTGAAAGTTGTTTATACCTCCTTGAAGCTTCCTAACACAACCCAAGAGCTTTGAATGCCTAAAAGAACCTTGATCCTTGCTTGTATAACCTTAATCTTTCATAAAAATTCAAGAAAACTAAAGTTATTTCTTGAAGGTTACTATTCACCATCTTCTTCCTTGATTTATAGAAAAAGATTGGCTTGGAATTAGAAGCTTAAACTTATAGGAAGTATGTAACTATCCATGGGGAAGCTTAGATAATTACCTTGCTAAATAGTAAGTGGTGGAGCTTGGATCTTCAAATTTTAAGAAATGGGCCGAGAGCTAGCTTGGGAAGAAGATATTTTTGTGTTTTGTTTGATGAAAATGAAATGATTTGCTTGGTTGGTTGATTTTTGTGTTGTTTTTGGTTAATGACTTAATTAACCTTGATTTTGTGTGGTTATAATTCAACCACACTTCCTTCCCTTCTATGTCATGCTTGTGTCACCTTGCACATGTCATTATGCTCCCACTTGTCCACACCTTGTGGTTTGATGATGTCACAATCCCTGGCTTCTTGTACAAGCTTGTCTCTTGGTCACTTATTTGTTTTACGGTTCGCTTATCTTTCGTTCTCGTTTATCGTTTGAGGGATCATACCCGGGATCTTATTACTTAGGTTCCCTTAACCTTTCTCAATATATTATATTCCTTTTATGATCCTCTCCTATAATCCTTTAATTTCAATCCTTTTTATCCTGTTACCTTATACTCAATTCTCTCCGTATCTTGTGGATTTCCGGGAAAAATCAAAGTGTTCGGAATTGGATTCTGACGATCTTTACATACACTTATATACCACATAGAGTACTAATAATATCCCATAAGATCAATAACAGAACCCCTACATAGCGTGGCATGAAAAGTTTTCTCGTTCAGCAAAAACACTATTCATAAGGGTTTCAAAATTTCTCAAAAATTGGGGTTATTACAGTCTCCCCTCCTTAAAAGGATTCCGTCCCGGAATCAGATAGAAAACAAATGGGGATACTTTCTTAGCATTACACTTTCTAACTCTCGAGTCAATTTTCCACATTGTGGTTCTACCACCAAACTCTGCCTAGTTTGATAATCCTTCTCCTAAGCACTTGTTCCTTTTCACTCTATAACCCTTCCTGGTTGCTCCATATAGGTTACGTCGGGTTGCATATCTATGCGCTCATATGCCCCTATTTGACTGGAATCCGAATTACACTTCCTTAACATTGATACGTGGAACACGTTATGAACTTGCTACATATTCGGGGTTAGGGCTAGCTTATATGCTAACTTCCCAAACGTCTTAATATATCCAAGGGTCCAACAAATTGTAGACTTAGCTTTCCTTTCTTTCCGAACCTCATCAATCCTTTCCAAGGGATACCTATAACATTACTAGGTCCCCTATTTCATACTCTTTATCCTTTCGTGTCAAATCAACATACTTATCATGTCCATCTTGGGCTACTACCAGCCGTCCTCTGATTAGATCTATCATATCCTTGGTCCTTTGGACTACTGCGGGTCCGAGCATCTTGCGCTCTACAACTTCATCCTAACATAAGGGAGATCGACATTATCTTCCCTCAAGGATCTCATAAGGCGACATCTCGATAATGACATATGATCTATTGTCGTAAGATAACTCAATCCGAATTAAGTGATCATTCCAAATTCTTTCAAGTCTATTGCACAGACTCTCATTATAGCTTTTATCATTAGAGCTTCTGCTTCTCAATACCCATTCTTTTCCAGTTCGTAATCGCTACTACCTTCCGTTCCTAATATTATACTGGTTATACTTTTGCTCGTTAGCGTTCTATAACCTTTTAATAACCACGTCAACCTTAGTATCACGAATGTGTTCCCATTCCGCATACTACCACCACTTTATTACTCCTTTTTCAGTTGTTTCTATTTTCCAAAATTTGATCAATCAAATAGAAGTAAAGGAATTTGTTGAGAGATCACTATGATCATGAACACTTGTTATATTGCATAGTTAGTACAGAAGGTGGCCAGCCTTTAGTACTTGACAAGCAATTAAACAATAGCTGGTATCCTACTCGGCTTCTATCACACAGATAGATAGTCATTCGGCAATACCTCCCCTTCTGGAAGGGTTGTTCTTCTCAGCTTACATGAAATGAAAAGAAGAGAAAAGAACGAATTGAAGAGAATTGTATATATGAAAAAAATATACTGCCACAAAATATCTGGCTTGGAACCTACCTCTGAACTATAGAGGTTTGTCATAGGAGAACAAAACATATACGTATTTATATCAGCATCAAGCATTATAGCCTCGTATTTCCCATGCCTAAATATTTTCGCTATCCCGTCCATCATTCTATGGACCCACACTCTTCCTTGAGCTTATACATAATCACCTTTGAAACTCCCTCGACATCGAAAATCGAATCTGGGATCTCATTCTAGACATCATCGTTACTTGAATTCTATGCTTGCACCGCAACCTTCCCCGTATAATAATACGACTCTCTATTGATAAGAAAGAATAATTATTCACTAGGTAGATACTCTACTTAATTAGTCTATCAATGATAACTTATACACTACCACTACTCGATTAGTGGTACTCAATCTCAACACCCATTCCAATACAACTCTCACGGTTGTAATCAGCTCATTAATCGCAGAATCATTACTGCCTTACTATGGTCCACCACTGACCTACTGTAGTCATTCATTTTCCATGAAGTCTTAATAACTAACCATACGGAGTCCATACATCTCGTATCTAATTCTCCTAAGGAGTTAACATAACCACCAATCACAATTCATGAAGAACACTCCAAACTCTGACGTACTTTCATGACATGAAGCAGATAAAATTTGCAGAAGAGTTTCGCTCAAAGCAACGATAGCAGGTTAATACCATTCTTAATCATATGCCTTCAATAGAAGACTTAACTCAAAGGTTTGTTTAGTCCTTTTTGAACTATGGTCCTGGCTTATCTCAAGATAGTATCTTCTGAGATAGATAGCCCGCTCATGGCGATTACACGAATTAAACCTTTACTAACTACTATTACGGTTGGGTATTGCACAGTCATCAGAAGGAATGTCAATCTTCCAAACCATAATACAACCTTCACAGTTTTAACCATCATCACTGTATTCCTTTGGCACAAGTGCCTATAATTATCCTCTTACCTTTAAAGTGTCGGCCACCTCTTTGGCCTTTCCTGATAGTACAATTTCCTTACAGTCAATGTCATTTTAACCACCTCCAAATAATTTTCTACCTCATTTCAATCACAGCTTATGTGAAGATGTATTCCTTAAAATCTGATGAATAAAAAAAAAATCACCATTTTTCCATAAGTTATTGCCTCAGTCTTTAGAGGTTAATCACTGTCACGACTGACTCTCAACTATACTTAGAACATCTTTTATCTTAAGTCCTAATTGCCTAGAACAATTTCAACCTTTACTGGTTTGATCCATACTTTCTCGTGGTTTAACACGTGCCCCACTTGGCATCATTATAATTACGTCATATTTCCTTTATCCCCATTTCCATTCTTGAGAATTTTGAATATTACCTTTTTCCTTATAAAACCTCTAAGGTTATCCTTCAATCGTTCCTCCTGTATTCCCTAGATACAGGGCATATCACAATACCATTTACTAATAGTAGAACCATTGTCTATATACTTCTGAAGAATTTCTCCACTGATCCTTAAAGGTTATTATTACCTTAATCCTTTCCAATTCATACTGTCAAAACTCATACTATCCCTATTAAGGGTGAAATGCCAACCTTTATGCATTCCCCTAGGATTCGTTTTAAGTTACCGATGTTCTATCCTTAATTCCACCTTTAAAAAGGTACAAGCATCCTTCCATGGATAAATAAAGTCATATATCCCTGATATGGGTATCTTATTCAATCATTCCCACCTCGATAGTAAATGCCTAATTTCACAATAACATCTGTATACAAAATGAGGTTAATCAAAATGGCCTCCAAAAGATAACAACGGTTATCCGCTTTTCTTGCCTAATCTGGTAACGATAACATGGATGTTCTGGAAGATATTGGTCGTGTTCAACGTGAACTTCTTCTTAATAATTCCTTATTTACTTTTGTTGTTTATCTCAACAGTCACCTCAATGTTGGGATATCTTTCATCTCTGGCGTCTCCCTTTCTGGGTATCATGCCACCGGTCTTACACTTCACCTTCTTGAAGGTCACTTCCTTCATCCAATTTTCTTAATTTCTTACTTTCTTATCCCCTTAGTCTATCCGCGTCTCATTATTTATCCTTCGAATTATCTCAAGGTTTCCTCGAATCCTCCCAACTTACAGGGGATAAACTATATGCATCTCTTATGCCTTCAACCGTCAACTTTAACTCATGGTGAATCACCCTCATCCTGACGATCATATACTTTTCTATTTCTATTAATAGGAGTCTTTAGGGTTTCCTCATACCCAACTCCCTTATCATTCCTCAAACTCTGTTGCCTTTTTATTCCTTTCCACTTCAATTCCTTTTTATTTTCCTTTCTCTTATCATTATTTCATGAACCAACACAACATAAGCATTGATTTCAAATATCCCGTCATTCTGGATTCGCGTCTTCAGAACGAATCTTAACAACTTTTACAGCTTAGATTCATAATTCATCATACTCGTCTGCCTTTGTTCTGGCTCTAAAGCTTTTACACTATTCCATAACCTTGGGAATTACGATCCCGAAAACAATTGGCTGAACTTTAATCAGTTTATTATAATCTCTTGCTCCGTGCCTTCCTTGGCCTTTCACCAGCGTGTGGTCTCTCTCTTGGGAGGGTAAGTGACAAAACAGTCTTTTGTGGTTCGTCAATCATTTAGAATCTCAAATGATTCATCTATTTCCTTTAGCCAGGCTCTTCCCTCGACTGGGTCAGCTTGTTCCTTGGAACTCTGAGAGCTTAGCGACTTAAAGGTCATGAAAGAATTTCCCACCGCACTGTCTCCTCAGAGTGGTGGTTGGGGATAATAGTCTAAGTTCTGTCTAGACAGGTCTATGAATTGCCGTATAGGAGTACCGTCTCGGGTCTCCTTTCCTTACTCGACTTTCTGTTTCCTTATTATGAAATGTTTCATCCTACTCCCCATAATCGGGGTCATCTTTTAATTTAAAATCCTCATTTTCCACTCCATTATGTCATGGGTTCCTTCTATCTTGATGGCGACCTCCCTGACTATCGCGTTCAGGGTTTGCTCTAAATCTTATTCCTCAACTATGGCTCTCATCTAAGTTCTCATCCTTACACTCTTGAACTTTCGGAACCCAAATTCTATAGGAATACCTCATTATTCCCTTATCATCTTTCTCGATATTAATCTTTTATCTAATTGTTGGCTCTCTACCTTCATTCATAACTTTTTCTGGCATAATATGATCTTTTCCAATAATTCGGGCTGTATTGCAATCTCAAACAGCTTTTCGGTACCGGCTCCGGTTACCTTCACTTCTATTTCCATTTTCTCAAAATCTCTTATAAACTCTCCAAAAGGCATTATCATCTTGAGTCTCTCCTTTTTACTAAGGGCATCAGCCACCATATTGGCTTTCCCCGAATGATAAAGAATCTCCCAATCATTATTCTTGGTTAGCTCTAACTGCCTCTTCTGGCATATGTTGAGCTCTTTGTGACGTGAAAATGTACTAGAGCACTTATGGCTTAGGTAATTCTCGCACTTCTCTCCATACAAGTAGTGCCTCCAATCTTTAGGGTAAAACTATTGCAACGAGCCTAAGCTCATGGGCGGGGATATCGAATTTCATATTACCTTAATTGTCTTGACGCAGACGCGATTATCTTGCTGCGCTAAGAAGCACCCTAATTCCTTATGCGAAGCGTCACTTACAAATCACAAAATCTCCTTTTTCCATCCGGCAACGCCAACATAGGGGCCGTCACCAACCTTTGCTTCAGTTCTTAAAAGCTGTTCTCGCATTTCTCTGTCTATTCGAACTTCTCAGTCTTATGAGTAAGCCGCGTTAAAGGGGGCTACTATCTTTACAAATTTGAACGAACCTCCGGTAGTGATCGACCAATCCTACCTCTGGTAGTTGACCTAACCATGGTCATCAATTCATCAGTGGCCCTTTATCCATTCTTGTCAGGATCCTCCATGGGATCCTCCTCAGCAACTATCCCTTCTAGGACAACATCCTTAATATCAACATCATCCGGTCCTGCATTAGGACACTCTATCGGATCCACAATCCGATCTCCAATTAGTAATAAAATATCATCGCGCTGTTGCTCCTCAACCTCAGGGTTCGGAGTCCCGCTACTCTATACGATAACGAACTACGCTTCTATCGCTACATTTATAAGGGTTCCCATAAGGGTTTTAACTGTCAGTACTACGTTAGGTAGTCCCGACTATGAACTTGGCAAGAGTTCTTATTATCTTAGTGAACTTATTATCTTTACGTCCCATCATCTCTGAGGTTTATAACGCTTAGCTCTGATACCATTTCTGTAACACCCCCAGATCCGGGGTCGGGGATCCGGGTCGTCACGGTCTTTCTTTCCACAATATCACTTCACTTAATTAATAATAAATAACCTTATGCTGTGACCCCACACTAACACACACCATAACCCGTTATAGTCTCAGAGATGAAATTTAAATAAGTACAAGTCTTTGAATCCACAATTTAAAAGTTATTACAACCCAAAATGATTACTTGATAAATTTACAGTTAATTGCCATTATCTGCCACAAGTTATAATTATACATAATTGATTCTCAAAAGTAGATGGTCTGATCTACAATAGATCTACCTCTGCAGCTATAGCAGCTACAACATCAACGGGAAGACGCGGGACGCTTCCCACGCGCTTGCACTGGGTCTGCTGGGGTCTGGCCATCTCTCCTAACTGTTGTTGTGTGATGAAGAAATAAAGCAAGGGTGAGCAGCAAGCCCACCAAAATAATATGTATAATGATTTACAATATATGAGCCTACTCATAATACTCATGAAAGTCTTGGTCAAAAGAAATGAACCAAGTTTGATATCTTAATGCGATGAAGTCGCAAAATATTCAGTATATATACATATATACTTTTCAAAATATTGGAAGTCCTCTTCCATGCATAATATACACAAAGTCCCAGTGTATAACTGTATATAAAAAAAATATCGTTGCAAGGTGATCTCATATATCTAACCTTGTCTCAACGTTTTTCTGAAAATCTTTGTCATTCATAAGACAATTATTAATTAGATATAAGTTTAAAAGATGAGGTTACCAAATACCCCAATATACTTATATCTTTCCCAATACTACTTGAACTACCACCGTTCAAGTTATAATCAGTTTCAAAAGTTCATCCACATAGATGAGACTACAAGACAAGATTTGAATAGATTCAATCTTTGAAATATTATTGAATGAAAAAGTTATGAGATACTTTATTTAGTCCCGATATATATATATATCCACATACATATATATCCCGAAAACATTTCCTGGAACCTCTGTTATGTGAAGTATGAACAGAGTTCGAAACATCCAATGAATTTTGGAAAGGAAAAGAATTTTGGCATAAACCCGATATCTCGCTGATCAGGCAAAGATACCAATAAGTAACCTTTTCTACTAGTAGATGGACGAATTCCCCACTGGTCATCACCCTGGTCATAATTAAGACCTATGCTGGACTGCCACTCAGCCACTTATGCATTTGATGGACTCCCACTGAGCCACTTACACAATAATAGACCGTACCCCGGCCTGTCGCTTATGCCGACTCAATGAGAGGGGCTTACTTCCCGAACGTTGGGCAAGTAATCAATTCATTTACCAAATCTGCAACCTTGTTGCGAATATAAAATACACCACAGAGCCGGATTCCCCAGGTTTTGAACGAGTATTTAAATCCCCTTAAAAGGAAGATCTTAAATATAAAAATGAGTTTTTGGGATCCGCTCTGACTTTTAAAAATCATTTTGAAGACTCGAAAACACTTTAAAGAGTGTTTGGAGTAAGGCTGATTTAATGAAGTAAATCAGTCCCCAGAATATTTTAGAAAATGACTGAATATTATTATTTAATTAATATTCCCATAAAGAATAATCTTTATAAAAATAATTGAAGTAGAAGTTTTAAAACTTATACTTAAAACGAATATTAAATAACCAAAGATATACTTATATAAAAGTATTATCTTTATTTGAATAACCGAAAATAAGTTTGATTATTTACACCTTATTCTTTAATAAAATAAAGAATATACCTCAGCAAATAATCGGAGTCATAGATCCTCAAATGAATATTCAGATAATATTCAATAAATAAAATACGCTGAGTCATAATACCTCGAATGAATATTATAAATAATATTCATTAAATAAAATAAAGGAGTCATACATCCTCAAATGAATATTCAAATAATATTCAATAAATAAATAAAAGGAGTCATAAGTCCTCGAATGAATATTCAAATAATATTCAATAAATAATATAAAAGAGTCATAAGCCCTCGAATGATATTCGAAATAATATTCAATAATAAATAAAGTTTAAAGTTATCGAATAAACCTTATTCGATTAATAGTTTGGAAAACTATAACCATATATAAATTAATATATATATATATCCATATCCATATATATACAAAATCTACTCGGGATCCTCGACTCCCGTTTTAGAAAATATTTTCACCTTTGGGTCCCTATACTAAGGGTATACGCAAATACCGCTTATCTCTAGCATAGGTATTATGCAACGAATAAGCATTTGAACCAACAGATATATATTTCAAGAATATGAAACAGGCATGCATATATACCATATCACATGCTACAATATATCGCAACATTTGCTAATATAAACATCATGCATCTATCGCAAGATAATGCATATACATATATACATCACAACAACAGTATAACGGATAGAATACTTGCCTGAGCGACTGGGGGTTACGAATGGCTCGGGACGAGTCTGGTAACCTATAAACAACAAGTAAGTTGGAATTAAACCAAAGTCACTTGTAAATCTATACTTTAACTAACTTAGACTCTAACGCTTGTTATGCGCTCACTGATTCGCTTAAGTCACTCGGGTACCCTCGGCTCCACCATTTTTAATAATTTAACCTTTACGAGTTTTAAAGCGATTCCTTCGCGAGTGACTTACCAACTGCCTAAAACACTTACCATAAATGTTTCATGCATTAATTAACCCTTTTTGGTCTTTAACCTACATTTCAAAGTAAGGCGAGGGAAAAAGTTTCGTTCGCGAAACGCCGTTACTTGAAACGGTCGTTTCTCCTAAACCGTAAATCGGAATCGAACGAACTACATATCAAAACGAAGCTCGTAACATGAGCTACCTAAACATGGCAGTGGTCACAATCTAGCAGGGGGTCCTCGGGTCCTAATGTTATGCACAAAACAGTCTAAAGAAAATCGGACGTTACGACGGCTATGTTTACGCGATTACCAATATTTATACCACTCCAATTCTTTACCAATTCACTACAAACCACCCAACCATCATCAATACCTCAAACACAACTTATATCAAGGCAAAGTCAGTCCATAATCTCAAGGTTTTCCAACTTATTCAACCACAAACATGATCTACTAACCATAACTTAAGATTCATTAACCATTAACCAAGATTCATATCCAAAATCACCACAAATCCAACCAAACCATCTATCATACATGGATCTTGCTATACATACATGGATATTTCTATATATACATTAATCCATCCATAAACTCATCAAAACTCAAAGTTCAAACTATAAGTTAAAGGTGAAAGTTGTTTATACCTCCTTGAAGCTTCCTAACACAACCCAAGAGCTTTGAATGCCTAAAAGAACCTTGATCCTTGCTTGTATAACCTTAATCTTTCATAAAAATTCAAGAAAACTAAAGTTATTTCTTGAAGGTTACTATTCACCATCTTCTTCCTTGATTTATAGAAAAAGATTGGCTTGGAATTAGAAGCTTAAACTTATAGGAAGTATGTAACTATCCATGGGGAAGCTTAGATAATTACCTTGCTAAATAGTAAGTGGTGGAGCTTGGATCTTCAAATTTTAAGAAATGGGCCGAGAGCTAGCTTGGGAAGAAGATATTTTTGTGTTTTGTTTGATGAAAATGAAATGATTTGCTTGGTTGGTTGATTTTTGTGTTGTTTTTGGTTAATGACTTAATTAACCTTGATTTTGTGTGGTTATAATTCAACCACACTTCCTTCCCTTCTATGTCATGCTTGTGTCACCTTGCACATGTCATTATGCTCCCACTTGTCCACACCTTGTGGTTTGATGATGTCACAATCCCTGGCTTCTTGTACAAGCTTGTCTCTTGGTCACTTATTTGTTTTACGGTTCGCTTATCTTTCGTTCTCGTTTATCGTTTGAGGGATCATACCCGGGATCTTATTACTTAGGTTCCCTTAACCTTTCTCAATATATTATATTCCTTTTATGATCCTCTCCTATAATCCTTTAATTTCAATCCTTTTTATCCTGTTACCTTATACTCAATTCTCTCCGTATCTTGTGGATTTCCGGGAAAAATCAAAGTGTTCGGAATTGGATTCTGACGATCTTTACATACACTTATATACCACATAGAGTACTAATAATATCTCAGAATATCCATATCAGAACCCCTACATAGTGTGGCATGAAAAGTTTTCTCATTCAGCAAAAACACTATTCATAAGGGTTTCAAAAATTTCCCAAAAATTGGGGTTATTACAGATTACCAAGGACAAGGGCTAGTCATGATGCCATCTGGGTCATAGTGGATAGACTTACCAAGGCAGCTCATTTTCTGCCTATAAATGAAAGATTTTCGCTCGACAAGTTAGTCCATATGTACCTGAAGGAAATCATAGTTCGTCATGGAGTTCCTGTGTTTATTGTATCTGATCGAGATCCAAGATTTAATTCAAGATTTTGAAGGAGTTTTCAAGAATGTTTGGGAACAAGACTGAATATGAGTACAGCTTACCACCCACAAACGGACGGCCATAGGGAAAGAACGATCCAGACAATCGAGGACATGTTACGAATTTGTGCTATTGATTTCAAAGGAAGCTGGGACAAGCATTTACCTGTGGTAGAATTTGCTTATAACAACAGTTATCACGCCAGTATTGGGATGCCACCCTAAGAAGCCCTTTATGGACGCAAATGTAGATCTCCAGTGTATTGGGACGAAGTGGGAGAACGTAAAATACTTGGACCTGAATTAGTACAACATACAAAGGAAGTTGTTGAAGTCGTCCAGAAGAGATTGATAGCAGCACAAGACCGTCGAAGGAAATATGCAGATCAATCAAGGAAAGATATGGAATTCGAAGAAGGAAGCTTGGTATTACTGAAAGTATCACCGTGGAAAGGACTAACGAGGTTTGGAAAGAAAGGAAAGCTGAGCCAAGATATGTCAGACCTTTTGAGATTCTAAAGCGCGTTGGCAAAGTAGCTTACGAATTGGCGTTACCTCTGCACATGGAGCATATTCACAATGTCTTTCACGTATCAATGCTTAAAAAGTATAATCCAGACTCCAAGCATGTAAAAGAATATGAGCCAATAGAGCTTCATGCAGATTTGTCATATGTAGAGAGTCCGATAGAGATTCTAGAGGAAAGAGAGAAGGTATTAAGAAATAAAGTGGTAAAGCTAGTAAGAGTATTATGGAGAAACCCAAAGGTTGAAGAGTCAACCTGGGAGTTAGAAAGTGATATGAGAGAAAAGTACCCTCGTTTGTTTTCTTAGGAGATTCTGAGGACAGAATCCTTTTAAGGGGGGAAGGATGTAATATCCGGGATATATCGTGTAATTATTTTTGCTAATAAATAATCATTGTATGTGTTCAGTATCTATTATGTGAATTATTTGTTAAGTGTTAAATGTGTTTGGATGTTTAAAAATATTACTAATTGAGTATTTAATTTTTATATGTCCAAAATAAAATATAGATTATTGTCAGATCTTCCTAATTATTTTTATGTTGATTTATGAATTTATAGGAATCATATGGATTTTATAAAATCGTTTTCCGGGTATTTAAAATCTATTTTATAAAAACGGGAACCAACCGACGTCATTCGTTTTAAACGTTTTAATAACCCGAAACTCTTCCAAGAACTCCTTCCTAACCTAATTGTAATATTCCGAGCATTTTCCATGTTTTGACTTTTTCGATCCGGCATACGGTTTGTCCTGCGCGGGTCCCGGTGTAACATTTTCGATACAATATTCGTTTCGGTAAATCAATAAAACTCGTATTTTCGATAAACGGGAGCTTTTATTAAACTATCACAATTATCACCTCGTAATACGTGTAACCAGGTGCTGAGACCAAGACCGCAATACAGATTGTACTGATTTGGATAATTATCCCGAAAACCGATACCGTTTGGATCATTTTTTTTATAAATAAACGTATCGTTTTGTATCCGGAATGATCCAACGGGATACTAATTTTCCGTAAATATAAATAGCCTTTTAACGTATTTTATTTCGTATCAAAATCATTTGCAGTCAGCTAAATATATAATTTTCCAGAGGAAAACCCTAAACTCATAAACCTTTCGAAGAATCAAACAACAAAACGAAGGTGTTATTGATCTCTATTTTCAAAGCTTGAGTAACCAAAACGAAGGATTTGAGGAGTACTATCAGATTCTGAGCTTCATTTTACTGCAGAAACTAAGGTTATTTTTCTATATTTTTATTTATTTTTGAATTATTTTTATTAAAAATATGAATTTCTGTTCGGATGATTGTTTGTCTGATTTGATGATTGCATGTTGTAGAGCTTGTTTTCCTAATGATTTTCATAAGTCATACGTCTGATTTGGAGTCCAATAACATGCTTAAAAGTGGGTTTAATTCTCGAATTTTGAAATTAGGGTTTATAACCCGTATGAATATTTTCAATTTAAATTTTGGGGCTTTTTGATTTAGGGATTATTAGCTGTTGATTTATAGTGGATTATGTTCCTTATGAAATTTGCAATCGATTGGTATATGGCTCGTTAATAAAGGATGTCTGAATCGAAGGGAGTTATGTTTTGAAAATTTTCGAAGTTCGCCGGAAACCGACGATGTTCTTGGCCAATTTCCGGCCAAGTCCGGGGTTATCTGTCAATTTTGATTGCATGAATAAATTTCTGGTGTTGTGTAGATTAAATCTAGAGGTGATGGTGGTGGGAGGATGCCGGAGGCGAGTTCTCCGGTCACCCCCGACGTTTTCCGGCGACTGGACTGCAAAATTGCAGTTTAGTCCCTATACTTATGAAGATGGTGAAGTTCAGTACCTGAACTTTCCAGAGTTTTCAAAAATAGGATTCCTGTTTTATAAATATTCAAAAATCATATTTCCTATTTATTTTTATTATAAAAATTCATTTTTAATTTCTGAAAATTCCAAAAATTATTATTTTAATTCTAAAAATTATTTTTAATTCAAAAATAAATCTGAATTAATTATTTAATTAATTTCAGTTAATTTTTAATTGATTAATTATTCAATTAATTCGAAAATTAATTGATTAATTGATTTAATTAATTATTAATTGATTTTAATTAATTATTTAATTAGATTTAATTACTTAAAAATGATTTAAAAATTCTGAAAAATAGTTTCGTGCTTTAAAATATTATTTTAAATTGTTTTTAAGTCTCGATAATTATTATAAAATTGTTTCAAAGCCAGGATTGGCCAGCCGAACCTTGTTTATTACACCAAAATTGATCCAACGACCCGTTTTAATTCCGAAAAATATTTAAAAAATCATTTTAAATACCCAAAAGCTTGTTTATGACCCGAGACTTCTTTATAAATGTTATATCATTGATTATGTGACGTGTTATGTGCTATATGTGACTTGTTGGTTAACTGTCGGTATATATATTCGATGTTTACTTGTTTATTGAGTAATTTTCAATCCGTTAATCGGATTTCGGTGAAACGAGGGGTAGATATAAGTATGTTTCGAATATAATCGTACGAGTTGAATAGTGATAGATGCTTATGATATGTGAGCAGAAGAGGCGAGGCGTAGAAAAGGAAAACAGGTAGTCGAGGGGTAAGATAATGGTGATTGAAAGCGAGTGCAGTATAGTAAGCTAGTACCAGGCAAGTGTTCTGAACTTTTTCGAGATATGTTATAGTGGATTGATAGTACTGTTTTATATTGCAAGTGCTTTGATGCACTGAACCTAAACCCTGAATCCAGTTATTGATCTTGAACTGTAAAGCTTATTCTTTCTAAACCATTGATTGTTGTACATCCAGATACGAACCACAAATTTACAATACTACTCCACAAATACATACAAACTAAATATCAAACACTGAACCAGATTGCTTACACATTCAAACCATTGTATCTTATGCTTTGAAAGACCAAGTTTTTAAAACCCTGAAACATTAATTCCTTTATGATCCAATTCTTTACGAAGAATTGAAAATGTCCTATTGATCCTTATGAAGATTGAAGCTATTTCATTACTGAGCATCCACTGTTGTTAACGATTCTGTTCATTGCTTTACATTGTTTATTCTATTATTATGTTAGAATTGGATTGTTTTTATAAAATTGTGGACCAGATTCGTGGTCAGACCATATAATGGTCAAGTTAGGCCAATGTGTGCCTTGGATCCAGTAGTTAGAGCAGTGCTGTGTGCTTTGCTCGGGGTTAATTGGTGACTGATCAGCAGCCTAACCTTGGTTTTTAAAATGAAAATATAATATCGAATTCTAAATCATAATCCATTATTCACTTGATATCATAACCACATTCACCTGATGATCATTATTCTCAGTTTTATCAGTGTGACTTGCTGAGCTAGTTAGCTCATTTGTGCGATGTTGTTTATGTTCTTTTCCAGTTAAGAAGGAACCTGTTGGTACTGAGGATCCCCAGTCCAGCGCGAGAGCTAGGGGTTCGGGTTGATTGAGTTGAGCTAGTAGGCTTCTTTTGGAATAATTTAAGTTTGTAAAAGTTTGTAATAATGTTTAATACTCAGTTCTGAGTTGGAATAGTTGGGATTCGAATGTTTGTAATATAAGTAAGTGTGTTTGGCTTGTGTGCATACTTTAACCTGTTGCGGTCCGTGGTAGTTGGTAAGTAGGTTCACTGCATATTATTCTTATTATCTCTATTATTGTTATAAGCATGTTATAAATAAGGTGTGTGTGTGTGTGGACCCCAAACTTCTGACCCGGGTTTGGAGGGCGCCACAACCATGGCTAGGCCCAGTCAGGTTCGTGATGAGGCAGGCTCTTCTAGAGCCCAGGAAGGTGCTGTGATGGCTGATGCCCAGTATAGGAGGTTGTCGAGGAGGATGGATGCGATGTATGGGTCGGAGAGTAGGTTCGCTCAGGAGCTCACACTTGCACTTGGGACTGCTTTTAGAGGCCTTGGAGCTGACATCCAGTGGCCCATTTTTGGTGAGGACTCTGCGTAACCGCCTCCTGACACTCCACCCTATGAGGGTGGTGATGATGATTTCTCCGAGTAGGTATACCCTGTGTTCCTTTCTACTACCTTCACCGGGGATAGTGAAGATTTTAAGTTTGGGGGTGGTAGTTAAGGAATATTTTATGTGTGTGTCATGTAGTTGCATATTCATGATAGTTTAGTTCATATAGTTGCATATTTTTGCCATATAATAGTTTTTTTATAGCTTTATTTATCATGTCATTTAGCTCATGCATATACCATGATCCCTTTTGCGTTGCTTTACCGATTGATTTGTGATATTGATGCGAGTGTAGTGATAGCATTAGAGTGATGATTGAGTCTTGTAGGTTGACATGCATGCTAGAAACACATGTAATTTTACTAAGTCTTAGAGTATGCTTAAGGACTAGATTGTTGTCATGGTTGATGGTTTTTGAGGTTAATCCATTGATTATACTTAGAATTTATGATAGGCCCTTAATGATAAAAGGCATGAAAAGAAAAAAAATTGGAGTAAAAATTGGAATTCATTGCTAATGTGGCTACGTGTCAATTGGCTAGTAGCCGGCTCATATTTTTACGCGAGTAGTCTAGGGTTGAGCAAGATGGAGCGAAACGCACTTGGTCAGAAATTTGAAAAAAAAGAAGAAAAAAGAAAAAGAAAAAAGAAGAAGAAGAAAAAAAATATAAGTTTAATGCATAATTGATCACGAGTGGGCTCTTTGGTATTCGAGTTATTAAGTTCTTAGGGGACTTTGTGCCTAGTGACCTAAGACTTTTATTAGTTTGAGATCCGCTAACCTAACGCTCGCTAAATAGATGCCATTGCATAAGTCTTTTATGGACCTCACTCATTGCACGGTCAAATAACCATTTGTTGTTGTGTTGAATAAAAGCATGATTCCGTAATAAGCTCCAGTGATCTTGAAGTGTTATAAGTCATTTTGTGTCTAGAATTTATTCTTCGTATAATCATGTGATTGCCTTGAGGATAATCGAGTTATGATAATTGATCTAGTTTTGAAGCATATCTGTTAAGCATCCTCACACACCACGTTTCTGGTTGTATGTTAGTTGCATGATTTGATTGATCTTTATTCGCCTAATTGCATTTGTTGAGATGTCATGAGTTGGTTGGTTTAGTCATTGTGAGGGGGATCGCTGCATTTCATGTAGATTGCATTCATGCATGTTTTTGTTTTGTTTTTGAGTCTGTGACGCTTGAGGACAACAGCGATTTAAGTTTGGGGGTGTGATAAGTGGCATTTTATACCACTTAGAACGTCTTATAATGGCTTGAATTATTATCTCGAAATCAGGTATTTTGTGTATTTGATGCATTTTTCTAGTGTTTTTGCATTTCAGGGTATAACTTGCGTATGTAGGAAGAATTCATCAGAAATAAGCCTAGGGAAGTGTGTGGAATTGGTTGTGGAAAGTTGGGGGCAGAACGCAGCAAAATCAGGAGCAGAATTCAGAATTTTCCAGAAGGTGCTTGGGCGCCCGCTCAGGATGCTGGGGCGGCCACCTGGGAGCTTGGGCGCCCACTCAGGAATCTGGGGCGGCCGCTCAGGGACGAAAATTTTAATACTGAATTTTATAATCCTTATTCAGATGGACTTTTGAGATGGCTGGTTCTTGTGGGCTTCTCTATAAGTAGTTCTCAGAGACGTTTCACATAAGTGTGGTATGAAGCAAGGAGCAAGAAGAGAAGGAAGAAGACCGTTTTAGCACATCGCAACGAAGAAGAGGAAGCATACGTTTTCTTGTGATTCTTTTATTCGTTGTATCAGTGGATGCTAGTTTTCTTTACTTTGAACCTTATTACTCTTGTGATGTACTCTGGTTTTAATAAGTATTTTTATTAGTTATATTGTGTGTATTATCATGTTTTCATATGAACCCATGGTGACGATGAGTTCTATCATGGGCTAATCGTGATCATGGGGTCATAACAGATTTACTATGGATTTCTTTAGTTAGTTGTTTAATACCTTAGTGTGTGATGATTGTATGATATCTAGCATAGGTTGTGCTTATTCGTCTTATGTGCATCGCGAACATATAAGATAGTCTGTTAATCTGCTGTGAAGCGACGGTGGATCTTGAGATTCAGAACTTGCCATGCTAGCATAGGTTCATGTATGTGCATGCATGATTAGTGGGTAACTCTAACCATTTTACTTGCCCCTGTGTAATCATAAAGAACAACTGTGCTAAAATCATTATGTTGTCAAATTCTGTAGACATATAGGGTCTCAACATAGTTGATGCCTATTCAACTTCTATCTTGATTGTGGATGTTTGGTAGAATGGTATTAGTATAATGAAAGTTGGCTTTTATCAGTTTCGTGTTGTTCGATTAATATCATCACCGTTATATGCTAAGGGTAATAACGATAACTATTGAATGAAGTAGTAATGAAGTTATGATCTCATGTGTGTTTAATATTGTTAATTCAAGTGTCAATTAAGTGTTTAATTCTCGTAGTTAATTGTAGTTAATAATTAGTTAATCAAATTTAAGTGTTATTATCTTGACATTGAAAAGTAATCATACATTGGTGAGTAAGTGTTAATTGAACATAATTAGTCTGAGTCTTTGTGGGAATGAACTAGAATTTATTCTATATTACTTGAGAACGCGTATACTTGCGTGAATTATTAGCGTATGTTTTTTCCCTAACGCAAATCTGCAATAATTCTTCTCTCTTGAACCCAACAATCTAGTTTGTTGGTTGGGTTCTCAAGCACAATTCCCTCAGAGAGGTGGTTAGCTAACATCATGAAAAATCTAGCATAGTAAACATTTTTACCCCTCTTATTTAACTCTCCTAACTTAAACCCCAATTCAAACAAAACAAGATCACTAAAGTTAAAGTACTTATCAGTGACTAGCATGTAAAGCATGTTAAGCATAGAGATATTGACAGAATCAAAATTACTGATTTTACCAGAGAATACCTTAGTAACTACATCACATAGATAACTCCATTCTTTCCTAAGACCCAACCTCCTAATTTCATTTAACTTAGAAGTAGAGAGTGCATAGTCCATGGAGTTAAGCATATTAACAATGTTAGTGTCTGTGTGTGGTGAAGTTAGAGTATTATCATGAATTTTGAAGCATGCTTTAACAACATCACTGTTAATACAGAATTCTTTACCTTTAATAGTGAGTGTGATGGTCTTTGAGTTGTACACAACAGTTGACCACATTTCCTCAACAACCTCACAGAAGATGGTGGGTGATTCTAGCATAGCATAGTTAAGTTTGCAGTTCTTCACAAAATCCATCATTTTGTGGTAGTCACCAGACTGTTGAATCCCCTTGTTTACTAGAGCCATGAAGTTGTTCTTCTCATAGATGAATCCAGTTTGTGACATAATTTTGACGACTGGTGCCATTGTTAGAGAGTGGAATTGCAGAGATAGAGATGATAATTGCTTTTGAGAAAGAGAGAATTAAGAGCAGATGATTTGAGAATGATAAAAGAAAAGTAATGGAAATGAATTAAGCTTTTATACTATCTCAAAAATAACTGTCAAATATAATAAAGTAAAATAAAGTAGATAATAAGAATTTCCCAAATTAGCCGTTTAAAAATAAACTGTAAAAATTCCTGCAATTATCCGTCGTGTTATACTTATAAACTGTAAGTATACTCGATGGATAAGTTCAGGGAATTAACGGCTAAGATTCAGACAATTCGACGGATGAGGATAAATCAGTTATCCGTCGAGTCATAAATATTCCAGAAAAGTAATTGATTTTATTATAAAATGTATACCGACGGATGATCAAAATCGATGGATAATGATCATCCGTCGAGATGTAAATTTTGACTTAGCCAAAATTTCATCCAAGACTGAAAAATCAATTAAGTTTCTGGCTGCATTACAACTTGCAAATTATCTGAAAAGATTTAAGAGTAATTTAGCATACTTAACTCACTTACCAACCTTGAAAAGGTGGATTCATCCAGTGGCTTGGTAAATATATCTGCAAGCTGCTTTCACTTGGAACAAAATATAGTTCCACAGTACCATTCATTACATGTTCCCTTATGAAGTGGTACTTGATGTCTATGTGCTTTGTCCTTGAATGCTGTACTGGATTTTCAGTGATGGTAGTTGCACTTGTGTTATCACAGAAAATGGGAATTCTTTCCACTTGCAGACCATAGTCTAACAGTTGGTTTTTTATCCACAAAATTTGTGCACAACAACTGCCAGCAACAATATATTCAGCTTCAACTGTAGAAGTAGAAACTGAATTTTGCTTTTTACTGAACCAGGACACAAGCTTGTTTCCTAGAAAATGACAGGTTCCTGTTGTACTCTTTCTATCAATTCTACAACTTGCATAATCTGCATCTGAATAACCAGTTAGATTAAAACCAGAATCTTTAGGGTACCAAATGCCAAGTTTTGGTGTTCCCTTGAGATATCTGAAAATTCTCTTAATAGCTACTAATTGAGATTCTCTAGGATCAGCCTGAAATATAGCACATAAACATGTAGAAAACATTATATCTGGCCTACTAGCTGTTAAGTACATAAGTGAGCCAATCATGCCCCTATAAATTGAAATATCCACAGACTTTTCAGTAGTGTTTAATTCAAGCTTGGTTGCAGTGGCCATGGGAGTTTTGCAGATGTGCAATCCATTAGATTAAACTTCTTTAAAAGATCATAAATGTATTTAGTTTGACTAATGAATATTCCATCACTAACTTGCTTAACTTGCAAACCAAGAAAGTAAGTTAGTTCTCCCATCATACTCATTTCATACTTACTTTGCATCAATTTGGCAAACTTTTTGCAAAGTTTTTCATCTGTAGAGCCAAAAATAATGTCATCCACATAAATTTGAACAAGTATACTAGAGCCATTAATATTTTTAAAGTAAAGATTTTTGTCTACAGTACCTCTAGTGAAGTGATTCTCTAAAAGAAACTTTGACAATGTGTCATACCAGGCTCTAGGTGCTTGCTTCAGTCCATAAAATGCTTTCAAAAGGTAGTAAACATATTCTGGAAAATTTGGATCTTCAAAATTAGGAGGCTGACTCACATAGACTTCCTCCTCCAAATCTCCATTCAGAAAGGCACTTTTGACATCCATTTGATAGACTTTAAAATTGGCATGGGCCGCATAGGCTACGAAGATTCTGATGGCTTCAAGTCTTGCAACGGGAGCAAATATTTCATCAAAATCTATTCCTTCTTGTTGACAAAAGCCCTTAACAACCAATCTAGCTTTGTTCCTGACTACTATGCCATTTTCATCCATCTTGTTTCTGAATACCCATTTGATGTCAATTGGATTCTTTCATTTAGGCTTGGGCACCAGCTTTCATACCTTATTCCTTTCAAATTGGTTTAGCTCCTCCTGCATAGCTAAAATCCAATCAGGATCCAACAAAGCTTCTTCTACCTTCTTTGGTTCTTCCTTAGAAAGAAAACTGCTGTATAAATATTCTTCTTGAGTTGCTCTTCTTATTTGAACTCTAGAAGATACATCACCAATGATGAGCTCAAAGGGGTGATCCTTTGTCCATTTCCTTTGTTGAGGTAGATTAGCTCTAGATGAAGAGGCCTCATTGTTGTCTTGATGTGTGATTGATTTTTGATTGTTAGAAACTCCCCCTGAGTTAATGGATCTTGATTTGAGAAGGGGAACTTTCTGTAAGTGGTCTATTCTGACTTCCAGCTTATTTTGATGACCCGACGGATGATGAATTTTGAGTACCGACGGATGAGGCCGGTTGTCTCCCGACGGATAAAGCAGATTGTCTCCCGATGGATGAAGCATTATGCAACCCGACTGATGTTGAATTTTGTGCTTCATTGGTAGTAGATTTTTCTGCATTATCCTTTGATACTGTTTCTTGATAACTTTCATCATCACTGTCATCACTAACCATCTCTACATTGTCAAATTTGAGGCTCTCATGGTAATCTCTATCTTGCAGTCCTTCAATCCTTTTATCATCAAACACACCATGTATTGATTCCATAATAATATTGGTTCTTAGATTATAGACTCTATATGCTTTACCAACATCATATACAACAAAATTTCCTTCATCTGCTTTAGCATCAAACTTCCCATTCTGATCAGTTTGATTTCTCAAGATATAACATTTGCAGCCAAAGACATGAAGAAAATTTAGAGTTGGCTTCTTGTTCTTGAACAATTAATAGGGAGTCATACATTTTGCTTGATTAATCAGAGAAATATTTTGAGTGTAGCATGCAGTGTTACAGCTTTAGCCCAGAAATATGTTGGTAATTTAGATTCTTCAAGCATTGTCCTTGCAGCTTCAATAAGTTATCTGTTCTTCCTTTCTACTACTCCATTTTGTTGTGGAGTTCTTGCTGCTGAAAACTCATGCAGGATCCCATTTTCTTCACAAAATGCTCTCATGACAGAATTCTTGAACTCAGTTCTATTGTCACTCTTGATTCTTCTAACTTTGAAATCAGGATGATTGTTGTCTTGCCTTATGTGATTGATGATGATTTCACTAGCCTCATCTTTAAACTTTAGGAAATATGTCCAAGAGAACTTTGAGAAATCATCTACAATTACTAGGCAAAATCTTTTCCTTGAAATGAACAACACATTGACTGGTCCAAACAAATTCATGTGTAGCAGTTGTAAAGGTTCTTCAATTATTGAATCAAGCTACTTTCTGAATGATGCTTTAATTTGCTTTCCCTTCTGGAAAGCATCACACAGTCTATCCTTAGAAAACTCCACTTGAGGAATGCCTCTAACCAGTTCTTTCTTTACTATTTCATTCATGCTCTTGAAGTTTAGATGGGATAGCTTCTTGTGCCATAACCAACTTTTATCCTAACTTGCTTTGCTGAGAAGACAAGTAACAGATTCTGCATTTAATGAGTTGAAGTCAGCTAGGTACACATTTCCTTTGCTCACACCAGTGAGAACCATTTTGTTGCTCCTCTTGTTAGTCACAACACAGGTTTTTGAGTTGAAGGTTACTGAGTTGCCTTTATCACAAAGCTGGCTGATACTCAACAAATTGTGCTTGAGAATCCACTAAGGCAACCTCCTCAATGATGACATTGTCTTTTTAAATCAAGCCATATCCCACAGTATAACCCTTGCTGTCATCTCCAAAAGTAATACTTCGGCCAACTCTCTCGTTGAACTCTGTGAGTAGGGTAGAATCACCAGTCATGTGTCTTGAACAACCACTGTCCAAGTACCATAGATTCTTTCTGTTTCCCTGTACACATCAAAATTAAATCAAGTTGATTTTGGTACCCAAGTTTCCTTGGGTCCTGCCTTGATAGCTTTCTTTTTCTGTTTCTTAGGTTTGATCTCATTTGACTTGGGGATATCAGATTCATCCTTAGTCATTTGAGTTGGACCTTTGAAACCATTCATTACAGCAGAATTATCATGCATATTTTGATCAACAGGGAATGTTATGCTATTGGTAAACATGTTATTCCAGTAAGGCATGCTAAATGGTATTTGTGGCATACTAAATGCAGCATAATAAGGATTAGGTGCAAATGGCATATTTGCAAACTGTGCATTCATATTCTGTGTAGACACAGCATTTATAGGCATAGAAGGCATGTCATTCATGTTGGGAAAATGAGGTGGCACAGATATGGAAGTAGGCATGGCAGTTTTGCAATTAACAGACAAATGATTTACACTACCACACTTGACACAGATTTTTCTAGGAGCATATTTATCAGGCGTGTAGTTATTATGCTTGTTAATTCCTACTTTACCATTTCTATTATTTTTCCTTTTAGCCTCTGTTTTAACCTTAATCTTTTCCAGTCTGTCACTCAATTGCTTGAAAATCATATGAACAACATTAGCCTTTTTCTCCTTCTTCACTTGACTGGATTCTCCTGAAATGAAGTTTTTGGAAACTGATACATACTTTTCATTTAACTTGGCAAGTTTGGTTTTACTCACAGGTTTGCTTACAGCCGATGGATGAGGATTTATGTCACTCGACGGATAATTCTTTGGTTATCCGACGGATGACTCTCATCATCCGTCGAATCCACATCTGTTAGAAATCCCTCAACCAAGTTGGATTTCAGCTTCTCCTTATTCTTCTTCCAGGCTGCATTACAAAAGGACTCAATACCTTGAACTTTGGTGATTTGAGCATGAACATCTCTAGATGTTTTCCATGCCTTAATCATCTTCTGTTCTCGTTCAAGATGCTTCTTCAAGATCTCTTCTTTCCTCAAGGACTCAGTTAATTCATCCTTAGCAATTTTACACTCAATTCTCAATTTTTCAAATTCAATGAACTAAGACTCTAGCACATTATTCCTCTCACTTAAAAACAAGTTGTTTTCTCTGATTTTAGCATTTTCCTTAGTAAGAGACTTAAGTGTAACACGCAAATGATATAATTCTGTAGACATGTCATTTATGACATGAATACACCCAGCTTTAGATAAATGTACAAGGTTAGTAGTGATTACCTGATTACTTGAAGAGCTTGTCTCTATTTCATCAGACTTGGCCATTAGGGCTAGATTGACATAGCTGACATCCTCATCCTCATCCAGACTGTTAGATATATTTGATAATGTCATGTCTAATATGATTTATGTTTAGTTTTCAGATCTTACATAAACAGGACAAATCAGTAATTAACTGAAATCAGCACTTAACTGAAATCAGCACTTATACTGAAGTTAGAACTTAAGTCATCAGTACTTAAGGTTCATGAGATATTTATCAGAAGATAATATCAGGACTTAAAGGAAACGTTCAGATAAGGAAGGCGGCTGATTGAAAGGAAAAGAAGATCAAAACAAACATAAGAAGAGATATGCATGAAGAAGGAATTCAATGAAGAATAGAATACTTGGAAGAAAAGATATCTGATTGATATATTTTAGGAAGCAGAATTATATTCCATATCAATTAGCGATTATCTTGTAACTGTGTAGTATATAAACACAAACATAGGGTTTATACTATAAGTGTTATCATTATCGAGAAGATTATTCATTGTAACCCTAGCAGCTCTCGTGATATTTGTTCATCACTGAGGAAGGACAGTTCCATACTGTAACATAATTTATTGCTTTGAATAAAGTCTATTTTCTGTTACTTGTGTTATTAGAATTCGATTTGATTGTGCTATATACTGTATTCACCCCCCTCTACAGTGTGTGTGACCTAACAAGTGGTATCAGAGCCTATCTGTTAACATACAAACAATTTAAGATCCAAAAACAATCATGTCTGAAGTAGAAACTCCAACTAAGCCCACCAAAACTGAAGAACCTCCAAAGACACAAATCCATAGCCGATATGAGGCTATTAGAGTTCCCATATTGAGACCATCTGAATATGCTATATGGAAGCTGAGGATGACTATGTTTCTGGAAGCTACAGATCCAGAATATCTTGATAGAATCAAGGAAGGGCCTCACAAACCAACCAAGCTCGCTGTTGCAGTTGCAGATGAAGCAACAAAGTCAGTACCAAAGGAGAAGAGTGACTACACTGCTGAAGATATCACATCAATTTCTAAGGATGCTAAGGTACGACACTTACTGCATAGTGCCATTGATAATGTAATGTCAAACAGGGTAATAAATTGCAAGACTGCAAAGGAGATATGGGATGCCTTGGAAACAAGATGTCAGGGAACTGATACGATTAAGACGAACAGGAAGACAATACTCACTCAAGAGTATGAACACTTGGACTCAAAGGCTAATGAGTCATTGACTGAGTTATATGATAGATTTGTCAAACTCTTGAATGATTTGTCACTGGTTGATAAGGAGTATGATCTTGAAGATTCAAACCTTAAATTCCTGTTGGCTCTTCCTGAAAGCTGGGATTTGAAGGCAACAATAATAAGAGACAACTATAATCTTGATGAAACGACTCTTAATGAAATTTATGGGATGCTCAAGACTCATGAACTTGAGATGGAACAAAGAAGCAAGAGAAAAGGAGGAAAGTCAAGGACAGTTGCTCTTAAGGCTGAAGAAGAATCCCCCAAGGCAGCTACCTCAAGGAAAGGCAAGTGTAAAACTCTCTTCACAAAGTCTGATACTGAGTCATCAAGTTCTGATAGTGATGATGACTCAGAATCTGAAAGCTTGCCTGAGATGGATGCTGATGAAGAGATGATGAAGCTGTGTGCCCTTATGGTGAAAGGAATCACAAAGATTGTATACAGGAAGTTCAGGAAGGGAAAGAAGTTTTCCAGGAAAGGTGCAAGTTCTGATAAGAAGAATTTCAGAAAATCTGAGGGCAAATGAGGAAAGTCTGACAGAGGAGATTATACAAATGTCAAATGCTATAACTGTGGTGAGAAAGGCCACATATCTCCTGATTGCAAGAAAGTGAAGAGTGACAAAGGCAAGGCTCTTGTCACAAAGAACAAAAGCTGGACAACCACCTCAGATTCTGAAAGTGAGGAGAATTATGCCTTGATGGCAAATGCTGATATGGCAAGTGCTGAAAGCAGTTCTGAAGCTGCTGAGTTAAAGGTACCTCAAACTACTTATGCCTTTCATACTGATGATATTAATGAGTTGAGAAGATATCTTAAAACCAAGTTTATTAGCTATAGAGATCAAACTTTAACATGTGAAAGATTAACTTCTGAAAATCTTGCTTGCAAAAAGAGGAATGATTATTTAGAAAAAGAGTTAGTCATGTTCCATCAAACTCAGAAAGATAGAGATGATACTTTCTATGTTAGGGATGAAGTGCCTAAAATGAATGAATCTCTAAAAGCTGAGTTAGAAAAGGAAAGAGAGATTATCAGGACTTGGACTAACTCTGGCAGAATAACTCAGAATTTGTTAAGTAGTGAAAACTGGAAAGAGGGCTTAGGTTATGGAGATGATAAGAATGATAAAGGAACTGTAGAAATTAAGCCTATAGTTGTTAATCAAAAATCTAAGTTAAAGCCTGTTAACTTTGTAGCTGTAAAGTCTGATAATGAGAAATCAGAAGTTAAAAAGGAATTAACTTCTGATAAACTAAAACAGGAAAAGACAACTGAAGTAAACGTAGGCTTAATGACAAAGAAGCAACTTAAGCATAAGCTGAAAGATGTTAAGAATGCAAACAAGGTAAAACCACCTAGGAAAAATAGGAATGGAAAGGAAGGTGTGAATAAAAGCAATGATTATAAGCCTGTTCCTGATGCTCCTAGAAAAACGTGTCATAACTGTGGAAGTTCTAATCATCTGGCTTCTTTTTGCAGGAAGAATAAGAACATAAACTCCTTACCTTCAAAGTCAGGAGTTAAGAGTCAGTCTGTTAGATATAAGCCACAAAATCCTTGTTTTCATTGTGGTAGTTTATGGCATTCTATTTATACTTGTAAGGAATATCATAGTTTGTACTATAATTATTATCAAATAAAACCTTCTTTAAAGAAAGTTACCATTGTTCCTTCTAGTGTAAGTTCTGATTCAAAGTCTGATAGTGTAAATTCTGATAAGAAAAATGTTAACATAAACTCTGATGCTAAATCCGCTGCAAATGTTAACAAACTTAATAAGGCCAAAGGATCCAAGCAAGTCTGGGTCCTTAAAACTAATCATTAGTGGTCTTTGTGATTGCAGGGCAACAGGAAAAACATCCTAGTTCTGGACAGTGGATGTTCAGGACATATGACTGGAAATAAAGCCCTGCTATCAGATTTTGTGGAGAAGGCTCGCCCAAGTGTTTCTTATGGAGATGGCAACATTGGAAAAACGTTGGGATATGGCAATATCAATCTTGGGAATGTCATCATTAAAGAAGTAGCTCCGGTCTCAGGACTTAAACACAATCTGCTGAGTGTTAGTTAAATCTGTGACAGAGGTTATCATGTGGATTTCTTTGAAGAACACTGTGAAGTTATTAGTAAATCTACAGGTAAAGCTGTTCTGAAAGGATACAGGCATGGTAACATCTATGAAGCCAAGATTTCAACAAGTACTGATGGTTCTGTAATCTGTCTGATGAGTAGAGCATCAATTGAAGAAAGCTGGAATTGGCACAAGAAACTCTCTCATTTAAATTTCAATAATATAAATGAACTAGTCAAGAAAGATCTTGTGAGAGGACTGCCAAAGTCAGTATTTGCTCCTGATGGCCTTTGTGATTCTTGTCAGAAGGCTAATCAAAGGAAACCTCTGACATTGCTCATGTTAAACCTTCAAAGTTACTCCTACCAGGATTCACCAAAGCCAAACAGACTCAACCTTTGAAGACTACTGTAAGTGGTTTTGAAGCAAGAGTGGTTACTGGAAAGGAAGCAAGAGATAAATCTGGATTGGGTAGTGCTGATGAAAGAAGAATACTGAACACAACCAATGATCCAATTTCCTTAAGTGAACCAGGTATTGGAGCAACTCCTGAAAGATTGAATCAACTAGAATCTGTACAGATGGTTTACCATACCTACTTGAGAGAACACATCTTGTTGTACTTCATGACAGATGGTAGGGTTTATCATATAAGGGAAAATTCCATTCCACTGAAGTATTTTGAAGAATTGGAACATGTATTATTCTTACTTCAAGTGAATGACAAAATAACAGAAAGTGCTGCAAACTATTTGAAGAGTCAAATTCAGAGATAGAAAAGGCTTTATTCTGTAAAGTCTGACAACACATATCTTCCAAAGTACAGAGATCACAAGGGTGATATTGTTGAGATGAAGCCTAACTCTGCTAAGATTATAACTACCTTTCTGGGTTACAAGGCTGTAGAATTCAATCTTGAGTCTGACAAGGCGTATTTGATCAGACTGGATCAGGACATAAGGAAAGCTAAAATTAATGATCTCAGGGCTGCAATCTTTCAAACTGGTGAAGATTCTGCAGAACTTAAAGATGCTAAAAGGAGGATGATTGATGAACTCAGATATGCTGAGAGATGTTTAATAAGGAACTATCTCAGAACAACTCCTGACATCAGAGAGATCAAAAAGTGAAGCCAAGTCAAGATCTACAACTGCTCAAATTCTGATATGAATACAGACTGAAGTTGTTATCAAAAGTTAAAGTTGGTAAAGCTTTAAGGACTATAAGTTGTAGTTATCTAGTCAAATTCTCATGCATTTGTACTTAATGTTTTTGACATCATCAAATATCTGTTAACTTGTATATTATGCTAATTTACAAGTTGGGGGAGATTGTTAGATATATTTGATAATATCATGTCTAATATGATTTATGTTTAGTTTTCAGATCTTACTTAAACAGGACAAATCAGTACTTAACTGAAATCAGCACTTATACTGAAGTCAGAACTTAAGTCATTAGTACTTAAGGTTCAGGAGATATTTATTAGAAGATAATATCAGGACTTAAAGGAAACGTTCAGATAAGGAAGGCGGCTGATTGAAAGGAAAAGAAGATCAAGACAAACGTAAGAAGAGATATGCATGAAGAAGGAATTCTATGAATAATAGAATACTTGGAAGAAAAGATATCTGATTGATATATTTTAGGAAGCAGAATTATATTCCATATCAATTAGCGAATATCTTGTAACTGTGTAGTATATAAACACAGACATAGGGTTTATACTATAAGTGTTATCATTATCGAGAAGATTATTCATTGTAACCCTAGCAGCTCTTGTGATATTTGTTCATCACTGAGAGAGGACAGTTCCATACTGTAACAGAATTTATTGCTTTGAATAAAGTCTATTTTCTATTACTTGTGTTATTAGAATTTGATTTGATTGTGCTATACACTGTATTCACCCCCCTCTACAGTGTGTGTGACCTAACACAGACCATCTGCTGCCCAGTCATTTTCTTGTGTAATGAAAGCCCTTTCCTTTTATTTGAGCAACTCAAAGTATTTCTGTTTTATAATCCACAGGCTCAAAGTTCTTTTTATTGGAATCTGACTTTCTACACTCACTGGCAAAGTGCCCTGCCAAGCCACATTTGAAATACTTGAATTTTGATTTATCCACCATGTTTCTATTTAGCTTAGCTGCTCCAAAGTTCTTCTTGAACTTGAGCTTGGCAAATATTCTGGAAAGAAATGCTAGATGTTCATCAATATCTTCCATGTCATCTTGGCTCAAAGAATCTTCATTTTCTGCTACCAGCCCCTTGCCCTTATTTTCAGAAACCTTTGAAGTTGATTCAACAATTTTCCAACTTCATCTCCTTCTCTTTTTCTAACTCAGCAACTAGTGCAATGGATCCTCCTTTCTTCTTTCCTCTCTCCATCCTCTCATCTTGCTCTATTTCAAGCTCATAAATTTTTAGGATGCCATACAGTCTCTCCAAAGTAAACTCCTTGTAATCTTGAGAGTTTCTCAATGAGGCTGTCATAGGTTTCCATTCCTTTGGAAGAGATCTAAGGAACTTAAGATTGGAGTCTTTTGTCTGATAGACCCTTCCATGCAATTTCAGAGCATTTAGTAGTTTTTGAAATCTACTAAAAATGTCAGTGAAAGACTCACTATCTTCACTATGAAAGTGCTCATATTGCTGAATTAGTAGCTGCATCTTGTTTTCTCTAACTTGTTCAGTGCCATCACAGATAATCTGTATTGTATCCCAAACTTCCTTGGCAGTTTTGCAATTGATGATGTTGTCAAACATGTCACCATCAACTCCATTAAACATGATATTCATGGCCTTCTTATCTTTCCTGACTTGTTCAATATCAGGATCAGACCATTCATGCCTTGGCTTGGGGACAGATGGCTCATTTCCAGTTGCAGCTCTCATTGGTACATGAGGGCCTCTTTCTATGCAATCTACATAGGCCTCATCTTGAGAAAGTAAATGAAGATGCATCTTTACTTTCCAGTGATGGTAATTATCTTTGTCCAGAGAAGGAATTTTGACTCCAACATCCTTTGTTCATCTTACTGTTTTGTTGTGATCTTTAAACTCTTTGTTTATCAAGAGTTTGCTCTGATACCAATTGTTAGTCCCTAACAATGCAACAAGAATTACAGAAGGGGGGTTGAATGAAATTCTTGAAACTTTTTCTCAAATTAAGAGTGTTCTAACTTAGAATATATATCTGTGTGAATTGATATACAAAGTGCGGAATAATAACTTGGAATGAATCAAAACACAAGTAATTAAAAACACAAGTCTTTAAAAACTTTCTGGTGGATTTGAATGTATCCACCAGAGATATATAATATATCAAGAGAACTCTGTGTAGCAAGATTTGCTCACAGCTGCTTACAAATGTGAACAACTAAGTTTTCAGAGAAATGCTAAGAATACAGCTTACAAATGTTTCTCAGAGAATTTTCTTACTTAATGTTCTTGTTGTTCTATTTGCTACTTCTTGGTTTATATATCACCAAGATTACAAAGTAATAAGACAAGATAATAAAACAAAACCTATCAAGTCTAATACTATACTGCTTCATTACTCTATTTCAGCATCTTTGAATATCTTCATAATAGCATGGAAATGGAAATGCTTCTTTGTTCTCTAAAACCCAGTTGAATAGGCTTCCACATTCCTTTTGCATACACTCGACACATATGACTGTGTTGTCACTGTCAACTGATGTTTGAATTGATTATCCGCCGGGTACATGATCATCCGTCGGGCTGTCTTGTTGATCATCCGTCGAGTGGCATTGTTGTTTATCCGTCGGGTAGAAATCTGGCACTTGACTTCATTTCATTTATACAGAATTACAAGACATCATCTATGTACAATTAATCAACCTATTCTGCATATCTAATTAAAGTCAATATGACTTGAGTGCTACTACAGAATCTAAACAAGGTGTATGCAGAAATATGCTACAGACTCATTATTACACAAGCTACTCACTCGATAGATAATTAATTATCATCCGTCGGGACTATATTGAGTCATCCGTCGGGACTATATTCCTTATCCGTCGAGTGCTATATTTTTCACTAAGTAAAATCTACTATGGTGTTTTGTTAATGAAATCATCAAGTTCACAACATATCCACAACAATGTTTTTTTCGTGGCATCTGATATTATTATGAACTTCGATCCTGAACCACAAAGTGTGGAAGAGTGTTAACACTGAGATGATTGGCCAAAATGGAAAATTGCGATTCAAGAAGAATTGCAATCCTTGCGCAAGAGAAATAAATTTGGACCTGCAGTCCAAACACCAGCTGGTGTAGTCCCCGTCGGGAATAGATGGGTATTTGTAGGAAAACGAAATGAGAAAAATGAAATTGTGAGATATAAAGCCCGACTTGTAGCCCAGGGATTCTCTCAAAGACCTGGTTTTGATTACCAGGATGCATACTCTCCTGTGATGGATGGAGTTACTTTTCGTTTTCTAATGGGTATGGCTTGTATGGAAAAACTGGAAACACGTTTGATGGACGTTATGACAGCATACCTATATGAATCACTTGATAGTGATATTTATATGAAAATTCCTGAAGGATTATATATTGAGGACACTAAGCCTCAACATTTATATTCTGTTAAATTACAACGATCATTGTATAGTTTGATACAATCTGGCCGTATGTGGTACAACAGGCTTAGTGAATACTTATTGAATGATGGATATTTTAGTAATCAAGTGTGTCCTTGCATTTTTATTAAATGATCATCAATTGGTTTTGTTATTATTGCTATACATGTGGATGATTTGAATATTATCGGTACTACTGAAGATATTACTAATGCTGCTAACTATTTGAAAAATGAGTTTGAAATGAAAGATCTTGGAAGGACAAGATTTTGTTTAGGTATACAGGTGGAGCACTTATCTTCAGGAATATTTGTTCATCAATCAAACTACACTGAAAAGATTCTTGATCGGTTCTACATGGACAAAGCTCATCCACTAACCACACCAATGGTTGTTCGATCACTCGAGGTTGAAAAGGATCCTTTCCGTCCTAGAAAACAAGATGAAGAGGCTCTTGAACCTGAAGTTTCATATCTCAGTGCAATTGGCGCTCTCATGTATCTTGCAAATAATACACGACCTGATATTGCATTTGTAGTGAACCTGTTGGCAAGATTTAGTTCTGACCCTACTAAAAGGCATTGGGATGGAATCAAACATATATTCAGATATCTTCGAGGGACAATCGATCGTGGACTATTCTTCCCAAACAATTCAAGATTATGGATAATTGGATATGCAGATGCGGGAAACATGTCAGATCCTTACTCTGGGCGATCACAAACAGGTTACCTATTTACATATTGTGATATTGCTATCTCTTGGAAGTCTACAAAACAGACTATGGCTGCAACTTCATCAAACCACGCAGAGTTACTAACAATTCATGAAGCAAGCAGAGAATGTACTTCGCTTATTAACAATGGTACGATATTTGTGTTATGATTATAATAAAAAGATTTTAATTATTATACGATTTCAAAAATATTATTATTTCATTAAAATTTAATATTGAGTCATATGGGAAATATGATTACTGAGTTGAAATCAATATAAGCATTGAAAATTTATAAATGGGTAAAATAATATATATAATATTTAATTAAGTCATATAAAAGTAAAAGAAGAATAAAGATTATACATTTAGAGTTATAATAAAATTTTAAAAGGGATGAAACTAAAAGTTGATTAAACAAAAAATAGGTGAAATCAAAGTACATAAAAGAGTGTTTCACTTATTAATAAAAGTTATTAATTATAATAAATAAAGAGATTATAATTATAATATGATTTCAAATTTTTTATTATTTCATTAAAATATACTATTGAGTCATATAAGAAATATGATTACCGAGTTGAAATCAATATAAGAATTAGAATTAAGAAGGGGTAAAATAATACGTATAATATTACAAGTCATAAAGAAATTAAAGAAGAAAACATAGGTGATACTTAGAAATCAAGAAGTATAATTAAAATATAAATGAGTAATACTTAGAAATCAAGAAGTATACTTAAAATATAATTCTAATAATTATACTAAATAAATGCGGCTAAAAATAATATATTTTCAAATATGAGTCTGTTAAGTATGTATATTAATATATGGAATTAGAATGGTCTTGGTGTCGCTTAGAAATCAAGAAGTATAATTAAAATAGAATTATAATTATTATATTAAAAGAAGTATATGATTCAAAAAGGTTAAAAATATATATATATTTACTATTCATCAAAATGAGAAGTTTTTTCAAATAGCTAGTGGGGTATTTTTAGCGCCTAAATCTTTGTTATAGTATGTATAATATATTGAATTAGGGAAGTTGGAATACAAAGTTAAAGCCATAAGGGTGAAACAAAAATAAAATGAAATATAATAGAAACAAAAATAAAATTAAATGTAATAGAATCATAATAAGATATGTAGAAGTATAACATAACAAAAACTATTATAGTTCGATTAAGGGGGTTTTGGTGGTATGATTTGTTCCGAGGCTGGGTTGCACGTGCTAATTAAGTAGGGCTATAATATAGACTATATTTATTTGATTCATGTATTTTTTTTAAAAAATAACCAAATTTCATTAATAATGAGAATCCAATACAAGAGTCTCCACCAGATTAACAGGAGGAGATGTAAAAACATGATGTCAATTAACTAAACAGGTTATTCTAGCAAACTCGTGTGCTACCCTATTAGCTTGATTCCTGATGAAATGAATGAAAATTCCTTCTAACTCTCTAAGATATCTTCGACATTGCTCAAGAACTTCCCCCACTTCAAGTAGATTAATGACTGAGTTTTTGATTCCTTGCACCACCAACAGAGAGTCTGTTTCTAACTCGACCTTGCAAGCATTAAACTGCATGTCCTTGACCCATGACAGTGCTTCTCGAACACCTATTGCCTCCTCTTCAAACACTGATACTGGTGCTCTAAAACAACTAGTACGTCCTACCAATAAAGTATTCTTATGATCTCTCGAAACCATTCCCACTGTGAAGTCTGGTGCACCACTGAACAGAGATGCATCCATATTTAATTTCAGAATGCCTTCCCCTGAAGCTACCCCGCGACACCCTTGGGATCCTTGCTTACTCTTGGGAACACTACTGTTTGTCTTATTTTTTGCCCTCACATCTGTAATAACCCCAAAAATTTTGAACTTTTTGTAACGCTTATGAATAGTGATTTTGCTGATTATGCTGAATAAGAAAACTTTTCATGCCACACTTTGTCGGGGTTCTTTTATTGTTATTTTGAGATCTTATTAGTACTCTATATGATATAAAAGTGTATGTAAAGATCGTCAGAATTCAAATTCGAACACTTTGATTTTTCCCGAAAATCCACCAAATACCGAAAGAATTGAGTATAAGGTAACAGGATAAAAAGGATTTAAATTCAAGGATTATAAGAGAGGATCATAAAAGGAATATAATGTATTGAGAAAGGTTAAGGAAACCCAAGTAATAAGATCCCGGGTATGATCCCTCAAACGATAAACGAAAACAAAAGTTAAGCGAACCGTATAGCAGATCAGCGGTCATTAGCCAAGTAATTAGGAGCTAATCAAAGAGGTTAGTGATGATGATGTCATCAAACCAATAAGAAGAGGACAAGTATGGGAAGATGACATAAGAATGATGACCTAAGCATGACCAAAAAGGAAGGAAGTGTGGTTGATTTCAAGCCACACAAAAATCACCATGGTTAAAAGGTAATTAATTAAAACAAAAGGCAAAAACAACCAACAAACAAATCATAACACCAAAAAACACAAAGTTGACTTCCCATTTTCAAGAAAAAGCTCTCTGCCCCTTTCATTTTGCAAGGAAAGAAAAACCCAAATCCAAGTTCCAAGCTTTGTTAATTAGTGAGGTAATTATCTAAGGTTCCTTGTACATAGATATAGATGTCCTATAAGTTTAAGCTTCAAATTCCTTCACAATCTCTTCCTAAAATTCATGGAAGAAGAGGGTGAATAGTGTTTTTCAAGAACTTGAAATTTTGATCTTGTGTTTTTGTTTAGATAAAGCTTTAGTAAGGATTTTCCAAGGTTGTTCCAAGCTCATTAGTTACTCCTACTCACAAGGAAGGTATAATTTCTTAACCTAGCTTTGTTATTGAATGTTAAGAGCTTATTATGAGTAGTATAGTTCATTATAGGCTTGGTTATTGTGTATTTAGAGATTGATTGGTTTTGTGATGTTTTGGAGTTGTAAATCCTGATGATTAGTTAATGAACTTAAGTAAGCTCTTAGTTCATGATTGAGAAGTAGTATAAATTGGAAATATTGATTTGTTGGGGCTGTTGTAGTATTGTATGGATGGATTTTGGTTGTATGGTTGAATTGTGGTTGAATTGTGGTTGATTTGGAGTAGGATAAAATTTGGTAATCGTGTAAACACAACCGTCGTAATACCCGATTTACTTTAGACTGCTTTTGTTCTTAACATCAGGACCCGTGAACTCACTGTTAGGTTTTGACCATTGCCATTATTAGATAGTTCATGTTACGAGCTTCGTTTTGATATGTGGTTCGTTTGAATCCGATGTACGGTTTAGGAGAAACGACCGTTTTAAGTAACGACGTTTCGCGAACGAACCATTACCCCTCGCCTTACTTTAAAACATTGGTTAATGACCTTAAATGACTAATTGGAGTATGAAACATTTATGTAAAGTGGATTAGGCAGTTGGTAAGGTACTCGCGAAAGAATCTCCTTAAAATTCTTAATGGTTAAATTATTAAAAATGGTGGAGCCGAGGGTACTCGAGCGACTTAAGTGAATTATTAAGCGCAAAAGCGAACGTTAGGGTTCAATTGGTAAAAGTCTAGTTTCTTAAGCGACCGGGGTTTAATTTCGACTTATGTTGTTGTTCATATGTTATCGGACCCACTCTAAGCTTAAGTCTATCCGGGAGCACTCATGCAAGTTTTCTACCCGTTATACTGTTGTTGTGATGTAAATATATGTATATGCATTATCTTGTGATAAGTGCATGATTGTTATTAGCAAATCTTGCGATATATTGGAGCATGTGATATGGTATATATGCATGTCTATTTCGTAATCTTGATATCTAATTGTTGATTCAATTGCTTATAAGTTGCATAATACCTATGCTAGAGATAAGCAGTAGTTGCGTATACCCTTAGTATAGGGGACCCAAAAGTGAATATTTTCTAAACCGGGAGTCGATGTTCCCGAGTATATTATATATATATTTATATATATAGAGAGATATAGTTTTCAAAACTATTAATCGAATAAGGTTTATTCGATAACTTTATTTTTATTAATGAATATTACTTGGAATATTCATTCGAGGACTTATGACTCTATTTATTCTATTTAATGAATATTACTTCGAATATTCATTCGAGAATTTATGACTCTATTTATTCTATTTAATGAATATTACTTTGAATATTCATTCGAGAACTTATGACTCTGTTTATTCTATTTAATGAATATTTATTTAATGAATATTATTTTGAATATTCATTCGAGGACTTATGAATCCGATTATTTACTAAATAATATTCTTTATTTTATTAAAGAATAATGTTTCGATAATCAAACTTATTTTCGATTATTCAAATAAAGATAGTACTTTCGTATAAGTATATCTTTGGTTATTTAATATTCATTTCAAGTATGAGTTTTAAAATTTTTACTTCAAATTATTTATATAGAGATTATCCTTATGGGAATATTATTAAATAATAATATTCAGATATTTTCTAATATATCGGGACTGATTTATTTTATTAAATCAGCATTACTCCAAACATTCTTAAAAATGTTTTCGAATCTCCAAAATGATTTTTAAAAGATTATAGCGGATCCCAAAACTCATTTTTATATTTAAGATCTTCCTTTCGAAAGGGATTTAAATACTCGCTCAAAACCTGGGGGGATCCGGCTCAGTGGTGTATTTTACATTCGCAACGAGGTTGCTGTTTTGAGAAAACATCTTGATTACTTGCCCATCGTTCGGGAAGTAAGTTCATCTATTTGAGTCGGCATAAGCAATATGGGCTCAGTGGGCGTCCATGAAAGTGTAAGTGGCTCAGTGGGAGTCCATCAAATGCGTAAGTGGCTGAGTGGTAGTCCAGCATAAGGTCCTATTGCGGCCAGGGTGATGACCAGTGGGGAATTCGTCCATTTACTAGTAGAAAAGGTTACTTATTGGTATCTTTGCCTGATCAGCAAGATGTCAGGTTTATGCCAAGGTTTTCTCCTTTCCAAATTCATTGGATATTGCAACTCTGTTTATAATTTTCATAACAGAGGTTTTCAAGGAGTGTATGAAATGTATATATATATATAGGTGTATATATATATCGGGACTTAATGAAGTATCGTAACTTCATTATTTATAATGATATTTCAAGGATTGAATCTATTCAAATCTTATCTTATAGTCTCATCTATGTGATGAACTTTTAAAACAGATTATACCTTGAACGGTGGTAGTTTAAGTAGTATTCGGAAAAGATATAAGTATATTGGAGTATCTTGTAACTTCATCTTTTAAACTTATATCTAGTAAATGATTATCTTGTGCATGTCAAAGATTTTCAGAAAAATGTTGAGACAAGGTTAGATATATGAGATCACCTTGCAACGATATTTTTTTATACAGTTATAAACTGGAACTCTGTGTATATTATACATGTCAGAGGATTTCAAAGATTGTGAAAAGTATATATGTATATATATACTGAATATTTTGCGACTTGGTCGCGTTAAGATATCAGCTTTGTTCATTTCTTCTTGACCAAGACTTTCATGAGTACTATGAGAATGCTCATATATTGTTAATTATTATACATATTATTATGGTGGGCTTGTTGCTCACCCTTGCTTTCTTCTTTCATCACACAACAACAGATAGAAAAGATGAACATGACCAAGCTTCCAATTCGCAAGCGGTTAGGAAACGTTCCGCAGTTTTCTGGAAGCGTTGATGCCGCTGTAGCTGAGGTAGAAATTACCAATAGGCTAGGCTTTCAACTTATGATGTACCAGACTTATGTATCTATATGAATTGTAATAATGGCAAAGAATATGTAAATTATTCAGAAAATCTTTTGAGGCGTAATGGCTTATAATTGTGGAATAAAATGACTTGTGTTATTTTTGGATATTCATCTCTAAGACTATAACTTGTGGTGTGTGTGTTTATTGTGGGGTCACAGTACGGAGTAGTTGATTGTTTATTAAGATTGGGTGTTATTAAGGGAAATGGAACTCGTGACAACCCGGATCCCCGACCCCGGATTTGGGGGTGTTACAACATCTCTCCAGTCTGCAACAATCTTCAAACTACTATCCATGGCTATTGCAGGTGTGGTACTCTTATCCTCCCAGACTTTTTTATTTCTCCAAAACCAGATCCCCCAGAGAGTTGTACATATCTTCCTGACTTCTTCGTCCCTAGCTGTCGATAGTTTGCCCAACAACCATATAGTAACGTCCTCAACTTCCTGCATGTCATAAACAAGACCTACATAATTCCAACACTGCATAGCAAAATGACCATAAAAAAACATATGAGAAAGGTGTTCGATGTCATCCATGCATATCGGGCATGTTATAGGTAGCTGAACTCCTCTCGACCTGAGTTTCCAACGGACTGGTAGAGTATTGCGACATAACCTCCAAATGAAGATCTTTATTTTATGAGGGATGACTAATTTCCATATTCTCTGCCAGCCGTGACTTTGCAGAATATTAATACCAACATTTGCCTGCTTTTGCCAAAACTTATAGCCCTCCTTAGCTGAGTAAACACCTGTTGTCGAGTGAGACCACACCAGTCTATCCCTCGTACGTCTTTGAGGAATGGGAACAGATAGAATAGTTTGAACATCCTCAGATACAAATTTCTCTGTGATTAAAGGGATATTCCACTCCCTCGTATCTTGCTTAATATAAGCAGACACTAACTCATCTCTCCCTGAATACATGTGACTATTTTCAACACAGAAGTCAGCCTTTAAACGAATCCATGGATCTTTAGTTGCGTTTATACTTTCTCCATCTCCTATGATCCACCTGAAGCCTTTCTGTAGTTCAGTTTTTGCTGTCATAATCCCCTTCCAGATAAAACTTGGATTCCCACCTTTCTTAACCCCCAACATGGTTGTGTTCGAGAAATAGCGTTCCTTATAAATTCTGGAAACCAGCGACTGAGGATTGTTTATAAAGTTCCAGCAATGCTTGCCAAGAAGAGCAATATTGAAACCATAAAGATCTCTAAAGCCAAGACCTCCCTTCATTTTAGACATACACATGTTGCCCCATGATAACCAATTAAGCCCTCGATTTCTACTATAATATCTAATTATACGTATAACAAACACAATAGGCGATTAATTAAAAATTGAATTATAATAATATATTTCTAACTGATATAAAATAATATTAAAAGTATGATATTATTTATATATATATATATATATATATATATATATATATATATATATATTACAAACAACACTTATCTTCATAATCGGGTTAAAGTTGTATCATTTTTTTAAAAAAACATTGGAGTGGGTAAGTTTGATTAAAATGTTTTTGAATAGATAATTTTCATTTGTATCTTATAAAATAACGAAAACACTTAGATTATACTTAGGTATAAATATTACATTTTTTTGTTTCATTTGTAAAAAGGGAAAATTATGATTTGTCTTTTAAAAATTTTTGAACACATGAATCCACAAAAATATAAAAACGAGGAATACATATAATAATAATAAATCTATTACAATTTAAAATTGAAATACATATTTAATAAAATATATTATAGATTATATTTATTACATTTATTCTAATATTATGTTATAATATTTAATAATCTGTATAACAAACACAATAGATAATTAATTAAGAAATTGAACTATAATTTTATATTCTTAAATGATATAAAATAATGTTAAATGTGTTATATATATTACAAGCAACAATTATCTTACTAAAAATAAATATAAGTAACAATCAATAAATCATTTGTTAATCGGGTTAAAGTAGCCTCATTTTCTTAAAAATATTGGAATGATTAAATTTGATTTAAGATATTTTTAAATTGATAATTTTAAATTTTATGTTATGAATTGAGGAACACATTTAGATTGAATTTAGGTATAAAATATTACATATGTTTTGTTTCATTTTGTAAAATAAGAAATTACCGATTATCTTTTAAAAATTTAAAGTACATGAATCCTATAAAATATTAAAACTAGAAAGAAATATAATAATAATAAAAACAATTATAATTCAAATTTGAAATACAAATATAAAAAATACATTTAAAAGTACTATGATGATTGATTGGTAAAAAAAATATTATGACAATTAGATGTAAAGTATTTTTTTCAAAATCATTACTAGAATCGAAAAAAAGATAAAATATTGTTACAAACACAACAAGATGAAATCTCAAATAACTTTTCAATCTTTTATCAAATTCCTGAAAAGAAAATATATAAATGAAAGAAAAATAATTATATAGATATATTATGTGGTATGATTAACATATTCTCCTTACATATTTATAATATGAAAAAATTAGACAACGAAGAACAAAATAAATCATAACACATATGTTATATTTAGGCTATCAAGGTGAAATATAAAAATACAATAATAACTAAATATATAGGTACAAAAAGTACAATTTTTTGAAAAATATATTATTTTCAAATAATATAAAATTTTTTCAGGGAATAAAATTATTATATTAAAAATTATTTTTAAAAAAATGTTCAAAAAAAATTATATGAAAAAATGATAAGCATCCCGTGCTCGGCACGAGTACAAAGCTAGTAAAACTGAACTTAATAGGATCATAATATATATATAAGTATAGAATAAAGATTGTAATCAAAAGTTTTAGTAGAATAAAAGACCTACAAATTATAAGATATACATGAATGAATAAGTGAAATGAAAAGTTGGTGGTAACAAAAATTGGTGAAACCAAAATTAATACTTGTGCACCACTTAAAAAGGGTTTCACTTATTAATAAATGTTATTAATATCTCTTTAAACACTTAATGCAAAAACACACTTTAGTTCCCCTAAAACTCACTTTATATATGTGTAAAGGTCAGTTACTTGTAATGTAACTGGTTTTACAAGTGGTGTAGGTCGGAGTTCAAGATGTCATTATAATACTTTTTAAATCAAAAAAATTGCATTCTAATGTTAAGCGATCTGAAAATAAAACAGTTATTTGTTTACCTTATTTTTTGTTTAAAAATCAGATTGCATTTGACAGTTCAGAGATTTGTTCCGGCTGTATTTTAATATTTTAATAAAATTTTTGCTTGTTCGTCAAAAAATAATAATTTCGTACTATTATTATCATATTACCTTTCTTAATTATCATGGTTACAGTTTTTAAAACCAAAAATTTTACATTAATTTTGGTCATAAATTTAACTAAAAAGTTGGTTTTTGGAAACCGGATGCAGGCTCAACTAAATCGTTCACGAACAAATTAGAGTTGGGCTCATTTTTACTTGTTTGAACAAAGAATGCAGATCAATAAAATGTTCAATTTAAATTATGTTGCTTAACTTTTTTGAGTTCAAGTTGGTTATGAAAATCTGATCTTAACTAGACTGTTTCATATAGCCCCGCTGACATAAGTGTAGGGATTCAAATAGTTAGATTACAAAGAAAACAATACTTCTATGTCCCACAAATATTTATCAACAAAGAACAAAACAATGTAAAAAAATAACAAGCATAAAATCTAATGACACAATAAATTATACGTGGAAAACCTCTTCAGTGTGAAGAGTAAGAACCACGGGACGTGTTAGGACTCCACCCTTTCTTCTTCTCTTATTATGATAAAATTGAGGGTTAAAGTGACCGAAATCAGTCTTACAAAGGTTCACAATCCACCAACAAACTCATATATAAGAAACTCACAATATAGAAACAAAATGAGAAAATAACACCAATAACTAAGAACCTACCAGTAGTAGTAGATCAACAATAACTCTCAAGAAGAAGCTCAAATCAGCGATCCAACTGTTCAGAATATAGCACAGTGAGTCCCCAATAAGCTGTCCAAATTTCATCCAAATCGGACTACGTTTGCCATTTTATCGGATCACTTGAACATTGTTGCTACCCTATTCTTGAAAAAATGTCTTTCTCTCTGTGTGATCCTTTCACACTTTCTATTTCTATATATAATTCTTTTTCAACCACCTCTGTTGAAAAACCAGAAACCTCATGTGATATTCATATCACCTGTTTTGAGCTAACGACCAAATTGGTCAAAAACAACATTTATTTGGGCTGGACCCACTACAATCTCCCCCTCCAGCCCATCACAGGGAAAATAGAAAAACAATTTCTTCATTACTTCAACCTCAGTCCAGCAAGCTTACTACATAACTCAAGCTTGCTTGCTGGCACTACCTTTGTCAACATATCAGCACCATTCTTGTTGGTGTGAACTTTCTTCAGTTTTACTTTCTTTTCTTCAATCACATCCCGCAACCAGTGATATCTAACATCGATATGTTTGGTGCGAGCGTGATACATAGAATTCTTGCTTAAATACATAGCAATTTGACTATCATAAAGCACCACGTATTCAGCTTACTTCAAGTCCAACTCAAAAAGAAACCTTTTTAGTGAAAGCATCTCCTTGCTTGCTTCCACATCTGCTATATATTCTGCTTCAGTGGTTGACAAAGCTACAGATTTTTATAGCTTGGATTGCCAAGAAATGGCTCCCCTTGAAAATGTAAACAAATAACTTGAGGTAGATTTTCTATTATCAAGATCACCGTCCATGTCTGCATCTGTATATCCCTTGAGTATTGACTTGTCGCCTTCGTAACACAAAATCAGTTTGGAAGTACCACGCAAGTATCTAAAAATCCATTTTACAGCATCCCAATGAACCTTTCTTGGATTCGATAAGTATCGGCTAGCCAGCCCAACAGCTTGTACTATATCCGGCCTTGTGCACACCATAGCATACATTAAAGATCCAACAACAGAAGAGTAAGAAATGAATGCCATACTTGCTTTCTCCTTCTCCGTTTTAGGACAATCCCTCTTACTCAAATTGATGTGAGAACCTAATGGTGTACTAACAGGCTTGGCATGTTTCATATTGAACCTTTCAAGCACTCGTTCAATATACTTTTCTAGTGATAACCACAATTTCCTAGATTTCCTTTCACGGGCAATTTCCATTCATAAAATTTTTTTTGCACGACCCAAATTTTTCATATCAAATGACTTGGACAAATCTTTCTTCAAATTATTAATCATCTCAGCATCTTGTCCAATAACCAACATATTATCTACATATAGAAAAAGGATTACGAAATTAGCTCCAGGGAACTTTCTGAAATACACACAAAGATCAGCCGAAGTCGTTGGTAACCTTTTGATATCATAATTGAATCAAATTTTCGATACCATTGCCTTGGTGCCTGCTTTAGCCCATAAAGACTCTTCTTCAATTTACGAACTAGTTTTTCTTTCTCCTTTTCTATAAAACATTCGGGTTGCTCCATGTATATCTCTTCCTGCAAATCACCATGTAAGAAATCAGTTTTTACATCAAGCTACTCCAATTCAGGATCAAGACTTGCAGTTAAACCCAATACAGTTTTGATAAGAGTCATCTTGACAACCGGAGAGAAGATATCATCAAAATCAATGCCCTTTTCTAGTTGTATCCCTTTACCACAAGTCTGGCTTTATGCTTCACCGTCTTCTTACCATCTATCTTATTCTTGAAAACCCATCTATTTTTCAAGACTTTCTTTCCCTTGGGAGGCTTCACTTGCTCATATCTTTCATTCTCTTTCAAGGAATCCATCTCATCCTTCATGGAATCGATCCAAAATTCTTTCTCTTTATGTGACAACACTTCTTGATAATTCTCCGGGACACCCTCATCAGTAACTAGAATAAATTCTAAACTTGAATATTTTATAGAAGGTCTTCGATCTCTTGTTGATCTTCGTACTTGAGCTTCCTCTACTTGAGGAATATGTTGCCACCCTGTTCAAGAACTTCTTCCTCTTCATTTTGAACATCATGTAAGTTGTCATCAAGATTAGATGCGACTTCATTATCATGAAATTCTGGTATGCTATCACCATCAGTATCAAGTTGTGCCTCCTCAACATTATCATATGTAACCTCAGAATCATCATTTGTTAGCTTCTCATTATAAATAGAAGTAGGAGAAGAAAACGGATCATCAATTCTGATAGATAAATCTAAAGCACAGTTGTACCTTGTACTCAGCAAATCTGCACCTTTTTCGTGCTCAAAGAAAACCACATCTCTGTTTCTAATTGTCTTCTTTTTCTCTGGGTCATAGAGTCTAAAACCGTATTCTTCATCTCCATAACCAACAAACACACATGGAGTAGTCTTGGAATCTAGTTTTGATCTCTGCTCATTTGGCACAAGCATGTATGCCTTGTATCCAAAAACTTTCAAGTGTGAATAAGCAGAATCACGACCTTTCTATGCTCTTTCCGGAATATCAAATTGAAGAGGGACCTACGGAGCTCGGTTGATCAAGTACACTGCACAATTCACAGCTTCGCCCCGAAAAGTCTTAGGTAGATTGGACATTTTAAGCATACACCTAACTTTCTCCATAATGGTTTGATTCATCCTCTCTGCGACACCACTATATTGTGGTGTACGGGGCACTGTCTTCTCATGTCTAATACCATGTTGTGAGCAATAATTTTTGAATTCAGAGGAAGCATACTCACCACCATTATCCGTTCGAAGACATTTAAGCTTTCTTTTGATTTCCCTTTCTACCATCGCATGAAACTTTTGAAAAACCTCAAACACTTCATTTTTTCTCTTTAACATATATACCCAAGTCTTCTATGTAGCATCATCAATAAAAGTAACAAAATATTTTCTTGCACCCAAAGACTCCACCTCAATTGGACCGCAAATATCAGAATGTACTAAATCCAACTTTTGTTGTCTTCTCGTAGACTTTCTAGTAAAAGAAGCTCTATGTTGTTTTCCTGCCAGACAATGATCACAAGGGTCAAGAAAAATAGTTTTATCAACAGGAATGCATGATTTTCGTGATAAAATTTTTAATCCCATACCACTCATGTTCCCCAATCTCCGGTGCCAAAAGTTAGGAGAGTTCTTTTATTCTACAACATTCAGCTCACCTGTAACATACTTCCAAGTATATTTTATATAAAGAACAACACAACTGACCTCGAGCAACAATCATTGATCTTATGGACAATTTCCATTTCGCACCGCCAAAAGTATACTTGAATCCTTCTTGATCAAGGACATTTGCAGATAACAAATTAATTCACAGATCAGGAATATGGCATACATTCTTCAATGTAAGCATGTACCCAACACTTATCTTCACACGAATATCACCTAATCCAACTATATTTGCTGAACTCTGATTTCCCATCTTGACACTACCAAAATCACCAGCTTGATAGTTTAGGAAATATTCCTTCTTAGGAATATAATGATACGAAGCACCTGTATCCACAAGTCATTCTGAATTCGAACCATCAACATGAAGACACTCGCTAGCTGCACAAATTAAAGTGACACCATTACCACTTTCTGTAACAACTACAACACTATTTTTGTCATCTTCATCCTTTTATGCATCTTGCTTTTTTCCATGTTCTTTCTTCCAGCAGAAACAATACTTCTTGATATGACGAGGCTTGTTGCAGTAGTGACACGTCCTTGTCTCTTTCCCATCTCGAGACTTGGACCTCGCCTTGGAGTTTCCATGTCCTTTGACACCTCTACTTTTGCTTCTACCTCTGTTCTCAACAACAAGAGTATGAGAATTGTCAAATCCCATCTCTTTTCTTCGTGTTTCCTCGTTGAACATGTGATCTTTGATCATATCCAAAGAAAGCACACCATCGGGCGCGGAGTTACTAAAAGTCACAACCAAAGTTTCCCAGCTATCTGGAAAAGAACTCAACAAGAACAGTGCCTGCAACTTATCATCAAGAACAATCTTCATAGTTGTTAGCTTGTTAATAATATCTTGAAAATCACTAAGATGTTCAGAAACTGACTTTGCACTTTTCAACTTTAAATTTACAAGTTTCTTAATCAACGAAGCCTTGTTATGAGCACTCTTTCTTTCGTAAATACTTTCCAGTTTCTTCCACAATTCATATGGATCCGACTCATGAGAAACATGATTGAATATACTGATATCAACCCATTGGAGAATAGTTCCCAAAGTCTTCTTCTTAAATTTTTCCCATTCCCTCTCTTCCATCTTTTATGGTTTGGATGAAATAGATATGGTACCATCTGCATATTTTGTTATCTCAAGTGGATCAAACAAATCTTTGCAATTTAACAAGTCTTCCATCATCGGCCTCCAAATTGAATAATTGGTTGATGTCAATTTTATCATCGAACTACCACTACCGAAATCCATATCACTACTAAATAAATAGTAGCTCTGATACCAAGTTATAGGGATTCAAGTAGTCAGATTACCAAGAAAACAATACTTCTATGTCCCACAAATGTTTATCAACAAAGAATATAATGACTCGCATATTTTTGTATTATTTTAATATGTAATTATTGAATAATTGAGTAAATAAAATATGTGTATTAGTTCTGTCAGCTGTGTGTTGTTTATTACAATTTATGTGTGATTTTGGTGTGTGAGGATTAATTGTATAATTAATTATTGAGCTGTATTGTTTTGTTTCACTTTTTAAAAAAGTGGTTTTATTGCAGATTTATTTCTATAAATATTTGGATTGTCTCTAAAATTGTTTTTATGGTTTTATAATTTCAATAATTATTTTTTGGGATTTTATAAAATTTAGAATTCAATATTTCCTTAATTATATATCTTGAAATGATTTTCTGATTGTATTTATTTGAAAATTTAGTATTTAATTCCAGGATGCTTAAAAAATTACGAAACTTATATTTTATATAGTTTTTAATATTTCGAGAATTTTAAAATTATTTCAGGATTTTTTATGATTAAATTCACCCGCGCGTTTATTCGTTAATTTGTCAAATATAGATATAGTGCGCGTTTAAATAATTCGTATTTAATTATGAAACTTTATTTTATTAACTTTCGAATATTTCAAGAATTTTGGTATTTAATTGATAATTTTTCGGCTCATTTTCAATCGTCGCTTTGTTCGATAAAATGCATAAATTGAGTCAAATTCGGGCTTCCGCATATCACAGGGACACGTGTCAATATAATATAAAAGAAATTGACACATATCCGGTTTAATTGATACGTGTAAACAACCCAGTTATTTTCCAAATCAATTTCTGTAATTTCTCTCTTTCATCTCAGCTGTCTCTCTCGAAATCTCTCGCCTCCCTCTCGAATCTCTCTCGATTTCTCTCATTTTCTTTCATCTCTCTCTTCCCTCCCTCTCTCCCTCTTCTTCGTTTTCCCCCTCCTTTGCCCTCTGTTTTCGCGTTTCAGGCCTCCACCCTTGGTTTTCCGGTGGGTTCTGTTTGCCTGCTTGTTACTGTATATATACTCCTGTATGTATATATGTGCTATTGTGTATGTGCGTAATCGTGTGTGTGTGTGAAGTGTGTGTGTTGTGTGCATGTGTTCATGTGTGTAGGTGTGTGCGACGGCGCGTGGCCGCGTGTTTGTTGGCTGTGGTTCCTGTGTTTTTGTGTTGGGCTTTGTTGTTGGGCTCTTGTTGGGCCGAGTGCTTGCAGTTAAATTTGGTTGTTATAATTTTAATTTTATTCCCTTTTTCTACAGGGAATTATTGATTAAAGTTTCATGATATTAAATTATATTTCGTGCGGGAAATGATTTTAATCGGTGAAATTTATTCGGACACCTGAATATTTTCGGGCACCAATAAGTTGCCATCGACGATGAGTCTCGACGAGTCGATGGTGGATGGTGATGATTAATTATGAGTCCTAAATTTATAAAATAAATAAAGTAATTCGTATAATTATTTTTCGGAACGTAAATACTTATATATTGTAAAAGTCGTATTGTGGCGTAAATTGTAAAATTGTGATTATTGGGAATTGGACGCCGATTATGTTTCGACGGGTAGTCCAATAAATAGAGGAGTAGCTGTCCAAATTTTTCCTAAAATTATTTAAAATATGTGAAGCGTACTATATTATATTAATTGTTTTGTTATCATAAATATCATTACGTGAATATATGTATATACATTAAACGAGTCGGGATATCAGATTGGGTTAATTAAGTTCGAGGATATCAAGCATGTCGGTATAACTAATTAGGTTATTCTATTACTGTAGATCCCATTCAGAGTTCGCGAGGACTAAAGCCAGTCGAGCGTAACTACCCTAGGAATCCCGAGAAATCATCGCAAGGCAAGTACCCCGGAGCATACATTTATGGTTCAGTATATATGAATAAACTGTTGTTTTATTCTGTTACAGGAACATAAATGTTTTAAGTTACGTATCCGCTGTAGGTATAATTATTTGTTTAAAATCTATTTTGGGGAAAAGTAACTTTGAAAAGGTGCCTATCTTCGAATGCAAATGATTTTGTGATTAATTTTACGTGTGCAGTTAAATGATCGAATTTTAAACTAAGATAGGTATAAGTGATTTGAAAACTAGAAAAAATGATCAGATATTGGATGAATAGGGGCCATGGTGGCCTATTGAGTTTGCGTAAGCGGCTAACTCGGTTGCGCGCACTACATAACCGATTAGTCTAGAAGGTCAGAGACCTAGCTAGTCTCTGAGTTTCGGAACAGGTTTATGGGATGGCAGATGGAGCCGTCTGGTGTTGATAGCCTGATCAGCTGTCTTCACATATCCATTATGTATCTAATTTGGTTTTGTGATTCCCGTGATGGAGACAGTGATTTATACAGTTGAATTATAAATGTGAATAACATGCTAAAATTTGACTCTGATGTTTACACAACACACAACTATGTTGTTTTATTAAGAGCATGCTAGTCAGTGATATCCAGTTTTTTTATTGTTGTTTTGACAGAAATCTGAAATGATTTACAGGTTTTTGTTTTCGTATCATTTTATAGTTCTGTTCCTATATTATTTACATTACTGCTTTACTCTGATATTCATATGTTGGTACTTGCGGAGCGATTATATGATCACCCTTGCAACCTGTTATATATATATATATGTCACAGATGCCTAGAAGATCTATCAGACCTGGTTAGAATAAAGTTTCATCCCCTTCCGATCCCGGCTCCTCTAAGGTAGTTTATATCAGACCATGTACGGTCTGATGAGTTGCTGAATAAGTTAGTGTGTCAGACTTTTAATAAATGGTTGTGTAATAGTGAGTAGCTTAAATCATACTTGAACCTGAATCAGATCTTTATTTTGGGGTCGTGTTAGTGTATTATTAATAATCTCATAATTTATATTTGTAGTTTGTTATATTTAGTGACGTTAAATCCTGACCCCGGGGTTGAGGCCGTCACAGTTGGTATCAAGCTACAGGTTCAAGTCCCTGATTTATGTTAGGAATCGAGTCAAAAGGGTATACAAATTGTGTCCTAAGGTGTGAGTCAGCAACTTATTTAGAGGAGCAAACCTAAGAGTCAGTCGAGGGTTCCGAAGGCATTACCCTGGCATCTATTGATGTTTTGATAGAACTTCCTTAAACCTTATTGTGTCTTTCCTATATATTTATATTATTGGCAGTGGCCCATAGTGATATCCAATTCTCCATCCCGAGAGAACAGAATTGATTCAGACAGCTCAGACTCAGAGAGGACACTAGATGTTATAGCCGAGGAGACTCCCTTACCTCCCCCACTAGTGCCTCAGTTTCTCCCGAGAGATATATCTAGACCTAGTGCCCGTCCTCGTTGGGTGCAGAGGTCAGTTTCAGCTGTTAGGGTTTTCCACCGGGTTACGGACCCAGCTCTTCTTTCCCTAGACCTCCAGTCCCTCCTTCTACTTCTACAGGTACTTTCTCCCCATTTTCGTATCATGTTCATCGGGCAGTGAAAAGATCTTTTATTAGAGATTAGAGCATGGAGTTGGCCGCACATCTTGATCGAGTACCAGTTGGACCCTTCCAGGGTATTCCTATTCCCTCACCCAATATCCAGGCTAGAGTGAGGACTTTGACTCAGACTGCTGTTGAGCGAGCTAGATCTATTGACCCTTTCATTAGCTCTGAGTTTAGGGCTATCCAGTACCAGGACTTGGATAACTGGTTGGTGTTCGAGTTGGGTACGATTGGTGGCAGATGCAGTTGTTAGAGCGGAGTTACAGCAGTGATAGATAGAGCTCAGATCTAGTCATTTCAGGAGTTCTGTAGTTTGTTTTATATGTACATTATGTTGTTGTAGCATGTAGTAGATGAAGGCTGTTATATCAACCAATTTTGTTGTGTATTCGGATGGTTTAGTAGTTGGATATCAGTTGTACTAGTTGGATTTCTGTGCGGTTGTTATATAGTAGCTGCTTTATTATGCTGTTCAATTTTATATACTTGTGTATTGTTATTACTGTTGTTACTATTATTGTTGCTTCTATTGCTGGTATTTCTAGAATTTAACCATTCACTCAGGATGGATCCAATTAATTGAGGATGAGGATATTTTCATTGTGGTAGCACTCTCCTGATACATATGTATAAACTGTTTGGAGCATTCCATTTTTCTTATATGACTGCTATGTTTCAGGAGAATGCCACATAAGAAGAATCCTCAAGCCAACAACGGATATGCTGGGGATCTCTCCATGAGTGAATTGATAGATCTGTTGTGTGAGCAGTCTACTCAGCTGGCCCAACAACAACAACAATTCCAACAACAGCAACAACAACTTCAGCAACAACAACAACAACAGCTCATACAACAACAACAACAAATCCAACAGCAGCAGCTACAAATCCAACAACAACATCATTTGAGGGGATAACCCAAACTGTTAGTTTTAAATATTTCCAAGCTGTGAAATCCCCAGAGTTCAAAGGTGAAGTAGATCATGTTGCTGCCATGATCTGGTTGAAGGAAATAGAAAGGCTTTTGCTCTCACCAAGGTGAGTGATGATTTAAAGACATACTATGCTAGTTACTTTCTGAAGAATGATTCGAACTATTGGTGGGAGTCTACGCGAGCCTTGGAAGGAGAAGGTCCTAATCCCTGGACCCTATTCAAAGAACTGTTCTTGGAAAATATATTCCGGATTGTCTCCAGAATCAGATGGAGATGGAATTTTTGGAGTTGAAACAAGGAGACAGAAGTGTCACAGAGTATGAAGCCAAGTTCACAGAATTGGCTCGTATAGCACCAGAGTATGTAAGTTCGGAAGCCCAAAGAGCAAAGCGGTTTCAACAAGGATTGAAGCCAGAGATTAGGAGTGGAGTTGAAGCTCTATAACTCAAGATATATACTTCAGTAGTTCAGGCTACCTTAGTGATAGAAAGTGATCAAAGGTTGGCTTCTAAAGAAAGAGGTGAAATGAAGAGAAAGTTTGAAGGTGGCCATGCGAAGTCAGATAAAGGAGAAGAAAGCCAAAAGTGTTCGTGACAGTTTGGAAGGAATAGAGACAGGAAATTCAGGAGGATAAATTTCCCCCAAGTTAGGCCCAGAACCACTTCAGTCAGTTCTACTCTGACAAAGTCCAGCAAGCCGGTGATCGATTGTAAGACATGTTGAAAGAAGCACAGTGTAACACCCCCAAATCCGGGGTCGGGGATTAGGGTTGTCACGAGTTCCATTTCCTTTATCAATACTTAATCTTAACAGTCAACCAACTACTGAGTACTGTGACCCCACAATATACACACACACACCACAAGTTATAGTCTCAGAGATGAATATCAAAAATAACACAAGTCATTTTATTCCATAATTATAAACCGTTACACCTTAAAAGGGTTTCTGAATAAATTTACATTTCTTTGCCATTATTATAATTCATAAAGATACATAAGTCTGGTACATCAAAAGTTGAAAGCCTAGCCTATTGGTAGTTCCTACCTCAGCTACAGCGACATCAACGCCTAAAGGAAACTGCGGAACGTTTCCTATCCGCTCGCAAATTGGGAGCTTGGTCATGTTCATCTTGTCTGTCTGTTATTGTGTGATGAAAGAAGAAATCAAGGGTAAGCAACAAGTCCACCGAAATAATATGTATAATAATTAACAATATACGAGCATTCTCATAGTACTCATGAAAGTCTTGGTCAAGAAGAAATGAACCAAGTTGATATCTTAACGCGACCAAGTCGCAAAATATTTAGTATATATATACCTATATACTTTTCACAATCTTTGAAATCCTCTGACATGTATAATATACACAGAATTCCAGTTTATAAATGTATAAAAATATCATTGCAAGGTGTGATCTCATATATCTAACCTTGTCTCAACATTTTTCTGAAAATCTTTGACATGCACAAGATAATCATTTACTATATATAAGTTTAAAAGATGAAGTCACAAGATACTCCAATATACTTATATCTTTTCCGAATACTACTTGAACTACCACCGTTCAATGTATAAATAGTTCATCCCATAGATTAAGCTACAAGACAAAACTTGTATAGAATCAATCTTTGAAATATCATCAAAATGAAATGAAGTTACGAGATACTTTATTTGATGAAAACATCATTTTGAAAACTCGACCCTGCCAACACTCAACAATCGCCCAGCCGTAGCCTTTCTATCGAAGTGCTCTGGGTAGTGTTGCAGAAATATCAAATTGGATGATGAACTCATTACGGGAGTTTGCCGCGCCAGGAAGACCACTCACGATGATCAGTCGCAGTAGTGCAACCCCACCATTTTCTACATGTAGAGGAGAACCTGTCGGATTTACTTGTCAACCGAACACTGGACTCCTAAGGAATGGACCGTCTTAACGGAACTTCCAGGCCATTTGGGCCAATATAATAAGGCTGGGCCGGCGCCACTCGACCACTTACGCCACTCCTAGTTCAGATGAAATCCATGACTCTGAAACGTAAAGCTTGTCCCCCCTTTCCCCAAGTAGAAACTTGTTGATACGACTCCACCAAGAAGTCGTATCTAGTTGGAAAGGAAAACTCACCGATATTTCCCAGGCGGTGCCTGTTAATGGATTAACTTGTTCCAAAAATTTTACTTCCCGAGTGTTGGGTAAGTAATCAAAAATTCTTTTATCAAAACAACAACCTTGTTGCGAATATAAAATACACCACAGAGCCGGATCCCTCAGGTTTTGAGCGAGTATTTAAATCCCCTTTGGAAGAAAGATCTTAAATATAAAAAAATGAGTTTTGGGATCCGCCCTAACCTTTAAAAATCATTTTGAAGACTCGAAAACATTTTTAAGATTGTTTGGAGTAATGCTGATTTAGTAAAATAAATCAGTCCCGATATATTAGAAAATATCTGAATATTATTATTTAAATAATATTCCCATAAGGGTGATCCTTATAAAAATAATCGAGTTAGGAGTTTTAAAACTCATAATAGAAATGAATATTAAATAACCAAAGATATACTTATACGAAAGTAGGATCTTTATTTGAATAATCAAAAGTGAGTTTGATTATCGACATATTATTCTTTAATAAAATAAAGAATAATAATTAGTAAATAATCGGAGTCATAAGTCCTCGAATGAATATTCAAATAATAATATTCATTAAATAAAATAAACGGAGTCATATGTCCTCGAATGAATATTCAAAATAATATTCATTAATAAAATAGACGGAGTCATAAGCCCTCGAATGAATATTCAAAATAATATTCATTAATAAAATAAAGTTATCGAATAAACCTTATTCGATTCATAGTTTTGAAAACTATATCTATATCTATATATATATATATATATAAATATATATATAATATACTCGGAAACATCGACTCCCGGTTTTAGAAAATGTTCACCTTTGGGTCCCCTATACTAAGGGTATACACAACTACTACTTCTCTCTAGCATAGGTATTATGCAACTTATAAGCAATTGAATCAACAATATATATTAAGATTACAAAACAGACATGCATATATACCATATCACATGCTCCAATATATCGCAAGATTTGCTAATTAACCACCATGCATCTATCACAAGATAATGCATATACATATGTATACATCACAACAACAGTATAACGGGTAGAAAACTTTCCTGAGTGTTTCCGGATAGACTTAAGCTTAGAGTGGGTCCGATAACCTATGAACAACAACATAAGTCAGAATTAAACTCCGGTCGCTTAAGAAACTAGAATTTAACCAATTGAACCCTAACGTTCGCTTATGGTCACTCCTACGCTTAACGACTCACATAAGTCGTTCGAGTACCCTCGGCTCCACCATTTTTAATAAATTAACCATTAAGAATTTTAAGGCGATTCTTTCACGAGTACTCTATCAACTGCCTAATCCACTTTACATAATTGTTTCATACTCCAATTAGTCATTTAAGGGCCTTAACCAAGGTCTCAAAGTAAAGTGAGGGGTAAAGGTTCGTTCGTGAAACGCCGTTACTTAAAACGGCCGTTTCTCCTAAACCGTAAATCGGATCTAAGCGAACCACATACCAAAACGAAGCTTACGACATGATCTAGCTAAACATGGCAAATTTAAAGATTGGTCAGTGAGTTATCTGGTCCGAGATTCATGTACAACAGTCTAAGGAAAACGGGCATTACGACGACTATATTTACGAGTTTTCCAAGTTTCTCACTACACCAAAACCTCACCAAACAATCCACAATTATTAACACATCAAAACCTCAACTACATAATACTATACCAGTCCTTATTATCCAGATTCTTCATCTCAACCACAATCAAGTTCTATTAACTATAACAAGATTCATTCACCAAATCACTCCAATTTCAAATCAAATTACTAACAATCAAAGATCATGCTTCTCATTTTGAAAACCAGCCATCAAACTCACTAATAGTAAAAGTAAAGGCTATGGTTTGAAGTTTATACCTTCCTTGGTAGGTGTTAAGTTGCTAGGAAGCCTTAGGGAGCCTCCTACAAGCTTGATCTTTCCAAAGAAATCAAGAACACAAAGTTAGGCTTTGAAATTTCTAAAAGTACGATTGAAAGAACTGTAAAAATGAGGGTCTTACCTTGCTTATTTGGACGATACTTGTGAATAAGAGTTGTAGGCCATCTCAATACCTTTCTAAAGAGCTATAGAACACAATATTTGAGTGAGTATTGAAGGATATATGACAATTTCAAGTTTCTGGGTTTGTTTTGGCCGATAGCTTCTCTTCATGGGAGCAAAGTCAAATTTTTAATTTTTGTGTTATGATATTTTGCTTGGTTGATTTCCTTTTTGGCTTGGCAAATTTTGATCTTTTACCATGGTAACTTTTGCATGGCCAAGAATCAACCAACAACACACTTCTTTTTTTCATGCTTATGTCACCATGCTTGTGTCACCTTTTTAACACATGTGCTTTCCTTGTGGTTTGATGATGTCACAATCCTTGACTTCTTGTACAAGCTTGTCTCTTGGTCGCTTATTTGTTTTACGGTTCACTTAATTTTCGTTCTCGTTCGTTGTTTGAGGGATCATATCTGGGATCTTATTACTTGGTTCTCCTAAACCTTTCTCAATATTTTATATTCCTTTTATGATCCTCTCTTATAATCCTTGAATTTAAATCCTTTTAATCATGTTACCTTATACTCATTTCTTTCGGTATCTGGTGGATTTTCGGGAAAACTCAAAGTGTCCGGATTCGAATTCTAACGACCTTTACATACACTCATTTACTTTATGGAATACTAATACGATCTTAGAATTTCCATAAAAGTACTCCTATATAGCGTGGTCTGATAATTTTCCTTAATTAGCATCATCAGCAAAAGTTACTATTTATCCGTGTTTCAAAAATTCCAAAAATTGGGGTTATTACAGTCTCCCCTCCTTAAAAGGATTCCGTCCCGGAATCAGATAGAAAATAAATAGGGAAACTTTCTTAGCATTGTACTTTCTAACTCTCAAGTCAATTTTCCCACATTGTGGTTCTATCATTAAACTCTGACTCGTTTGATAACCCTTCTCCTAAGCACTTGTTCCTTTTCAATCTATAACCTTTCCCGATTGCTCCATATAGGTTACGTCTGGTTGCATGTCTATGCGCTCATATGCCCCTATTTGTCTGGCATCCGGATTACACTTCCTTAACATTGATACATGGAACACGTTATGAACTTGCTACAGGTTCGGGGGTAGGGCTAGCTCATATGCTAACTTCCCAATACGTCTTAATATCTCCAAGGGTCCAACAATTCGTGGGCTTAGCTTTCCTTTCTTTCCGAACCTCATCCATCCTTTCCAAGGGAATACCTATAACAGCACTAGGTCCCCTACTTCCTATTCTTTGTCCTTTTGTGTCAAATCAACATACTTCTTATGTCCATCTTGGGCTACTACCAGCCGTCCTCTGATTAGATCTATTATATCCCTGGTCCTTTGGACCACTGCTGGTCCGAGCAATTTGCGCTCTGCAACTTCATCCTAGCGTAAGGGAGATCGACATTGTGTTCCCTCAAGGATCTTATAAGGAGACATATCGATACTAACATACGATCTATTTTCGTAAGAAAACTCAATCCGTGTTAAGAGATCATTCCAAATTCTTTCAAGTCTATCACACAGACTCTCATCATAGCTTCTTGCGCTATAGGTTTTGCTTCTCAATACCCACTCTTTTCCAGTTCGTAATTGTTACTATCTTTCTTACCTAATATTATACTGGTTACACTTTTGCTCGTTAGCGTTCTATAACCTTTTAATAATTGCGTCAACCTTAGTATCACGAACGCGTTAGATTCGGAATACCACCGCACTGATACTGCTTCCTTTCTAGCTGCTTCCATCTTTGAAAGCTTGATCCATCGTATAGAAGTAAAAGATTTTATTGAGAGATCACTATGATCATGAACACTTGTTACATCGCATAGTTAGTACAGAAGGTGGCCAGCCTTTAGTACTTGACAAGCAATTAAACAATAGATGGTATCCTACTAGGCTTCTATCACACAGATAGATAGTCATTCGGCAATACCTCCCCTTCTGGAAGGGTTGTTCTTCTCAGCTTATACAAAATGAAAAGGAGAGAAAAAACGAATTGAAGAGAATTGTATATGAAAAAGTACTGCCACAATATCTGGCTTGGAATCTACCTCTGAACTATAAAGGTTTGTCATAGGAGAACAAGAGATTTATATATATCAACATCAAGTATTATAGCATCGTATTTTGCATGCCTAAATATTTTGCTATTCCGTCCATCAATCTACGGACCCATTCTCTTGCTTGAGCTCATAAACAATCACCTTTGAAACTCCCTCGACATCGAAAATCGAATCTGGGATTTCATTCTAGACATCATCATTACTAGAATTTTATGCTTGCACCGCAACCTTCCTCGTATAGTAATACGACTCTCTATTGATAAGAAGGAATAAATATTCAATAGGTAGATAATCGACTTAATTAGTCTATCAATGATGACTTATATATCACCATTACCCGATTAGCGGTACTCAATCTCAACATCCATTCCAATACAACTCTCACGCTTGTAATCGACTCATTACTCGCAGAATCATTCCTGCATTACTATGGTCCACCACTGACCTACTGTAGTCATTCATTTTCTATGAAATCTTAATAGCTAACCATACGGAGTCCATACATGTCGTATCGAATTCTTCTAAGGAGGCAACATAATCACCATTCCATAATTCATGAAGAACACTCCTGAACTTGGCGTACATATGACATGAAGCAGATAAAATTGCAGAAGAGTTTCAATAAAAGCAACGATAGCAGGTTAATACCATTATTAACCATATGTCTTTATTAGGAGACATAAAGCTCAAAGGTTCATTTAGTCCTTTCGTAACATGGTCCTGGCTTATCTCAAGATATGACCTTATAAGATAGATAGCCCGCTCACGGCGATTTCATAAATTAAATCTTTACCAAACTACTATCACGGTTGAGTATCGCACAATCATCAGAAGGAATGTCAATCTTTCAAACCATAATACAATCTTCATGGCTTTAACCATTATCACTGTATTCCTCTGGCACGAGCGCCGATAATTGTCTTCTTACACTTAAAGTGTCGGCCACTTCTTTGGCCTTTCCTGATAGTAATATTTCCTTACAATCAATGTCATTTTAACCACCTTCACTAAATTTTTCTACCTCATTTCAAATCACTGCTTATGTGAAAATGCTTTTCTTAAGTCCTTGTGATAAAAAAAATCACCATTTTTCCATAAGTCACTGCCTTAGTCTTTAAATGTAAACATTATCATGGTTGACTCTCGATCGTACTTAGGACGTCTTTTATCTTGGGCCTTTCTTGCTTTAACAATTATGACCTACATTGGTTCAATCTATACTTCTTATGGTTTAACACGTGCCCACCTGGCATTATTATAATTACGCCATTTTTCCTTCCTAATTTGGTAATGACAACAGGGATGTTCTGGAAGATATTGGTCATGTTCAACGTGAACTTCTTCTTAATAATTCCTCATTTACTTTTGTTATTTATCTCAACAGTCATCTCAATGTTGGGATATCTTTCATACCTGGTGTCTCCCTTTCTGGGTATCATGCCCCTGGTCTTACAATTCACATTCTTGAAGGTCACTTCCTTCATTCAATTTTACTAATTTCTTACTTTCTTGTCTCCTCAGTCTATCCGCGTCTCATTATTTATCCTTCAAACTATCTCAAGGTTTCCTCTACTCCTCCCAACTTACAGGGGATAAACTATATGTATCTCTTATGCCTTCAACCATCAACTTTAACTCATGGTGAATCACCCTCATCCTGACGATTACATACTTTTCTATTTCTATTGCTACGAGTCTTTAGGGTTTCCTCATACCCAACTCCCTTATCATTCCTCAAACTCTATTGTCTTTATTTTCCTTTCCACTTCAGTTTCTTTTTTATTATTTTCTTTTCTATTACAATCATTTCATGAACCCACTACTCATTAACTTCAAACATCACGTCGTTCTGGGATTCTTGTTATCAGAACGAATCTTGACAACTTTTACAACTTAGCTTCATAATTCATCATACTTGTCTGCCTTTGTTCTGGCTCTAAAGCTTTTACACTATCTCCATAACCTTGGGAATTACTTTCCCGAAAACAATTGACTGAACTTTAATCAGTTTATTCTAACCTCTGGCTCCGTGCCTTTCTTGGTCTTTCACCAGCGGGTGGCCTCTCTCTTAGAAGGGTAAGTGACAAAAACAGTCTTTTGTGATTCGTCCATCATTTAAAATCTCAAATGATTCCTATATTTCCTTTAGCCAGGCTCTCGCCTCTACTGGGTTCGCTTGTTCCTTGGAACTCTGAGAGCTTAGCGACTTAAAGGTCCTGAAAGAATTTCCCACCGCACTGTCTCCTCAGGGTGGTGGTTGGGGATAATAGTCTAAGTTCTCTTTAGACAGGTCCATGAATTACCGTATAGGAGTACCGTCTCAGGTCTCCTTTCTTTACTCAACTTTTTGTTTCCTTAGTATGAAATTTTTCATCCTTCTCCCATACTTGGGGTTATCTTATACGTTAAAATCCTTGTTTTCCACTTCATTATGTTATGGGCTCCTTCTTTCTTAATGGCAACCTCCCTGACTATCACATTTGGGGTTTGCCCTAAATCTTATTCCTCGAGCTATGGATTTCATCTAAGATCCAGTCCTTAAGCTCTTAAACGTTTGGAACCCAAATTCTGTAGGAATACCTCGTTATTCCCTTATCATCTTTCTTGGTATTAATCTCTTCTCCAATCATTGACTCTTTGCCTTCATTCATTACTTTTTCTTGGCACAATATGATCTTTTTCGATAATTCAGGCTGTATTGCAATCTCAAACAGCGTTTCGGTACCGGCTCCGGTTACCTTCACTTCTGTTTCCATTTTCTCAAAATCTCTTATCAACTCTCCCAAAGACATTTTCATCTTGAGTCTCTCCTTTATACTAAGGGCATTAGCCACCATTTTGGCTTTCCCTGGATGATAAAGAATCTCATAATCGTAATCCTTGATTAGCTCTAACCAGCGCCAGAGGATGATAAAGAATCTCATAATCATAATCCTTGATTAGCTCTAACCAGCTCCTCTGGTGCATGTTGAGCTCTTTCTATGTGAAAATGCACTAGAGCACTTATGGCTTGTGTAAATCTTGCACTTCTTTCCATACAAGTAGTGCCTCCAATCTTTAGGGCAAAACTATTGCCACGAGCCCAAGCTCATGGGTGGGGATATCGAATTTTATATTCCCTTAATTGTCTTGACGCGTACGCGATTACCTTGTTGTGTTGTATAAGAAGCACCCTAATTCCTTATGCGAAGCGTCACTACAAATCACAAAATCTCCTTTTCCATCCGGAAACGCCAACATAGGAGCCGTCACCAACCTTTGCTTCAGTTTTTGAAAGCTGTTCTCGCATTTCTCTGTCCATTCGAACTTCTCAGTCTTATGAGTAAGCCGCGTTAAAGGGGCTACTATCTTTACGAACTTGAACGAACCTACGGTAGAGACCGACCAATCCTACCTCTGGTAGTTTCCCTAACCATGGTTATCAATTCCTCAGTGGTCCTTTATTCATTCTTGTCTGGATCCCCCACGGGATCCTCCTCAACAACAATCCCTTCTAGGACAACATACTCAACCGCTACATCCTCAATATGAACATCATCCGGTCCCTCGTTAGGATGCTATATCAGATCCATAATCTGATCTCCAATAAGTAATAAAACATCATCGCGTTGTTGCTCCTCAACCTCAGGGTTCGGAGTCCCGCTACCATATACGATAACAAACTACGCTTCTATCACGATATTTATAAGGGTTCCCATAAGGGTTTTAACTGTCAGTACTACGTTAGGTAGTCCGACTATGAACTTGGCAAGAGTTCTTATTATCTTAGTGAACTTATTATTTTAACGTCATATCATCTCTGAGGTTTATAACGCTTAGCTCTGATACCATTTCTGTAACACCCCCAAATCTGGGGTCGGGGATTCGGGTTGTCACGAGTTCCATTTCCTTTATCAATACTTAATCTTAACAGTCAACCAACTACCGAGTACTATGACCCCACAATATACACACACACACACCACAAGTTATAGTCTCAGAGATGAATATCAAAAATAACACAAGTCATTTTATTCCACAATTATACACCGTTACACCTTAAAAGGGTTTCTGAATAAATTTACATTTCTTTGCCATTATTATAAATCATAAAGATACATAAGTCTGGTATATCAAAAGTTGGAAGCCTAGCCTATTGGTAGTTCCTACCTCAGCTACAGCGACATCAACGCCTAAAGGAAACTGCGGAACATTTCCTATCCGCTCGCAAATTAGGAGCTTGGTCATGTTCATCTTGTCTGTCTGTTATTGTGTGATGAAAGAAGAAAGCAAGGGTGAGCAACAAGTCCACCGAAATAATATGTATAATAATTAACAATATATGAGCATTCTCATAGTACTCATGAAAGTCTTGGTCAAGAAGAAATGAACCAAGTTGATATCTTAACGCGACCAAGTCGCAAAATATTTAGTATATATATACCTATATACTTTTCACAATCTTTGAAATCCTCTGACATGTATAATATACACAGAGTTCCAGTTTATAAATGTATAAAAATATCGTTGCAAGGTGTGATCTCATATATCTAACCTTGTCTCAACGTTTTTCTGAAAATCTTTGACATGCACAAGATAATCATTTACTAGATATAAGTTAAAAAGATGAAATTACAAGATACTCCAATATACTTATATCTTTTCCGAATACTACTTGAACTACCACCGTTCAATGTATAAATAGTTCATCCCATAGATTAAGCTACAAGACAAAACTTGTATAGAATCAATCTTTGAAATATCATCAAAATGAAATGAAGTTACGAGATACTTTATTTGATGAAAACATCATTTTGAAAACTCGACCCTGCCAACACTCAACAATCGCCCAGCCGTAGCCTTTCTATCGAAGTGTTCTGGGTAGTGTTGCAGAAATATCCAATTGGATGATGAACTCATTACGGGAGTTTGCCGCGCCAGGAAGACCACTCACGATGATCAGTCGCAGTAGTGCAACCCCACCATTTTCTACATGTAGAGGAGAACCTGTCGGATTTACTTGTCAACCGAACACTGGACTCCTAAGGAATGGACCGTCTTAACGGAACTTCCAGGCCATTTGGGCCAATATAATAAGGCTGGGCCGGCGCCACTCGACCACTTACGCCACTCCTAGTTCAGATGAAATCCATGACTCTGAAATGTAAAGCTTGTCCGCCCTTTCCCCAAGTAGAAACTTGTTGATACGGCTCCACCAAGAAGTCGTATCTAGTTGGAAAGGAAAACTCAACGATATTTCCCAGGCGGTGCCTGTTAATGGATTAACTTGTTCCAAAAATTTTACTTCCCGAGTGTTGGGTAAGTAATCAAAAACTCTTTTATCAAAACAACAACCTTGTTGCGAATATAAAATACACCACAAGACCGGATCCCTCAGGTTTTGAGTGAGTATTTAAATTCCCTTCGAAAGAAAGATCTTAAATATAAAAAAATGAGTTTTGGGATCCGCCCTAACCTTTAAAAATCATTTTGAAGACTCGAAAACATTTTTAAGAATGTTTGGAGTAATGCTGATTTAGTAAAATAGATCAGTCCCGATATATTAGAAAATATCTGAATATTATTATTTAAATAATATTCCCATGAGGGTGATCCTTATAAAAATAATCGAGGTAGGAGTTTTAAAACTCATAATTGAAGTGAATATTAAATAACCAAAGATATACTTATACGAAAGTAGGATCTTTATTTGAATAATCAAAAGTGAGTTTGATTATCGACACATTATTCTTTAATAAAATAAAGAATAATAATTAGTAAATAATCGGAGTCATAAGTCCTCGAATGAATATTCAAATAATAATATTTATTAAATAAAATAAACGGAGTCATATGTCCTCGAATGAATATTCAAAATAATATTCATTAATAAAATAGACGGAGTCATAAGCCCTCAAATGAATATTCAAAATAATATGCATTAATAAAATAAAATTATCGAATAAAACTTATTCGATTCATAGTTTTGAAAACTATATCTATATATATATAAATATATATATATAATATACTTGGGAACATCGACTCCCGGTTTTAGAAAATGTTCACCTTTGGGTCCCCTATACTAAGGGTATACGCAACTACTGCTTATCTCTAGCATAGGTATTATGCAACTTATAAGCAATTAAATCAACAATATATATTAAGATTATGAAACAGACATGCATATATACCATATCACATGCTCCAATATATCGCAAGATTTGCTAGTTAACCACCATGCATCTATCACAAGATAATGCATATACATATGTATACATCACAATAACAGTATAACGGGTAGAAAACTTGCCTGAGTGTTCCCGGATAGACTTAAGCTTAGAGTGGGTCCGATAACCCATGAACAACAACATAAGTCGGAATTAAACCTCGGTCGCTTAAGAAACTAGACCTTAACCAATTGAACCCTAATGTTCGCTTATGGTCACTCCTACGCTTAACGAATCACATAAGTCGTTCGAGTACCCTCAACTCCACCATTTTTAATAAATTAACCGTTAAGAATTTTAAGGCAATTCTTTCACGAGTACTCTATCAACTGACTAATCCACTTTACATAATTGTTTCATACTCCAATTAGTCATTTAAGGGCCTTAACCAAGGTCTCAAAGTAAAGTGAGGGGTAAAGGTTCGTTCGTGAAACGCCGTTACTTAAAACGGTCGTTTCTCCTAAACCGTAAATCGGATCTAAGCGAACCACATACCAAAACGAAGCTTACGACATGATCTAGCTAAACATGGAAAATTTAAAGATTGGTCAGTGAGTTATCTGGTCCGAGATTCATGTACAATAATCTAAGGAAAACAGGCATTATGACGGCTATATTTACGAGTTTTCCAAGTTTCTCACTACACCAAAACCTCACCAAACAACCCACAATTATTAACACATCAAAACCTCAACTACATAATACTATACCAGTCCTTATTCTCCAGATTCTTCATCTCAACCAACCACAATCAAGTTCTATTAACTATAACAAGATTCATTCACCAAATCACTCCAATTTCAAATCAAACTACTAATAATCAAAGATCATGCTTCTCATTTTGAAAACCAACCATCAAACTCACTAATAGTAAAAGTAAAGGCTATGGTTTGAAGTTTATACCTTCCTTGGTAGGTGTTAAGTTGCTAGGAAGCCTTAGGGAGCCTCCTACAAGCTTGATCTTTCCAAAGAAATCAAGAACACAAAGTTAGGCTTTGAAATTTCTAAAAGTACGATTGAAAGAACTGTAAAAATAAGGGTCTTACCATGCTTATTTTGACGATACTTGTGAATAAGAGTTGTAGGCCATCTCAATACCTTTCTAACGAGCTATAGAACACAATATTTGAGTGAGTATTGAAGGAGATATGACAATTTCAAGTTGCTGGGTTTGTTTTGGCCGATAGCTTCTCTTCATGGGAGCAAAGTCAAATTTTTAATTTTTGTGTTATTTTATTTTGCTTGGTTGATTTCCTTTTTGGCTTGGAAAATTTTGATCTTTTACCATGGTAACTTTTGCATGGCCAAGAATCAACCAACAACACACTTCTTTTTTTCATGCTTATGTCACCATGCTTGTGTCACCTTTTTAACACATGTCCTTTTCTTGTGGTTTGATGATGTCACAATCCTTGGCTTCTTGTACAAGCTTGTCTCTTGGTCGCTTATTTGTTTTACGGTTCACTTAACTTTCGTTCTCGTTCGTTGTTTGAGGGATCATATCTGGGATCTTATTACTTGGGTTCCCCTAAACCTTTTTCAATATTTTATATTCCTTTTATGATCCTCTCTTATAATTCTTGAATTTAAATTCTTTTAATCATGTTACGTTATACTCATTTCTTTCGGTATCTGGTGGATTTTCGGGAAAAATCAAAGTGTCCGGATTTGAATTCTAACGACCTTTACATACACTCATTTACTTTATGGAATACTAATACGATCTTAGAATTTCCATAAAAGTACTCCTATATAGCATGGTCTGATAATTTTCCTTAATCAGCATCATCAGCAAAAGTTACTATTTATCCGTGTTTCAAAAATTCCAAAAATTGGGGTTATTACACACAGTGGTCAGTGTAGAGAGAACGTTAACTGTTTCAAGTGTGGCCGGAAAGGTCATTATTCTACGGAGTGCAAGTCTGAGAACCAAAGAGTCACCTATTTCACCTGTGGTAAAGTGGGGCACATTGCTAGGAATTGCAAATCAGCTACCCAGGGCAGTATAGGAGGAAGTGCATCTAAAGGAACAACAACAAGTATAGCTAGAGACAGAACTTTCAAAAAGACTAAGAAATCTACGACTCAGGATTCTGACGTAGTCGCAGGTACGCTTTCTCTTAATTCCGTGCCTGTTAACGTTCTATTTGATTTAGGAGCGCCTAAATCTTTCATATCCCTGAACTGTGTGAATAAAATGCAATTAATGTTGTAAGACTTATATGTACCTTTGACCATAGAAGCGGTCAATCGAGATAAGATACATGTAAGCCAATTCTGCCCTAAGTGCTCTATAGAGATTTCAGGTCATTCTTTTTCCGCTGACCTAATACCTTTTGAGTTAGGAGAATTCAATATTATTCTAGGCATGGATTGGTTGTCTCTGTATAAGGAAAGTATTGACTGCAAGAAGAAGAGAATTTTTATGTATACAATAAATAACGTAAGGATAAGTTATAAAGGATAGAAGCATGACAAGAAGTTTCTCTCAGTATTACAGGCAAAGAAATTGTTAAGACAAGGATGCGAGGCATATTTGGCTCATATTGTGGACACAAAGAAAGAGACACCCACTCTGGATGAGATTCCAATAGTAAGAGAATATTCCGACGTCTTTCTGGAAGAATTGCCAGAATTACCACCCAATCGAGAAATAGAGTTTTGCATTGATTTGATTTCAGGAGCAGAGCCAGTTTCTAAAGCTCCTTATCAAATGGCTCCAGTGGAAATGAAAGAGTTGGCCAAGCAACTCCAAGAACTGTTAGATAAAGGAGTCATCCGACCAAGTGTTTCTCCGTGGGGTGCTCCAGTGTTATTCATAAAGAAGAAGGATGGAAGTATGAGGCTATGTATTGACTATATGGAGCTGAATAAGTTGACAACCAAGAATAAGTATCCCTTGCCGAGGATTGATGATTTATTTGATCAGCTTAAAGGAGCATGCTATTTTTCAAAGATCAACCTAAGATCTGGCTACCACCAACTGAAGATCAAGCCTGAAGATATACCTAAAACTGTATTCAGAACAAGGTATGACCATTACGAGTTCTTAGTGATGTCGTTTGGATTGACCAATGCACCATTGGCTTTTATAAATTTAATGAACCGGGTGTATAAGGAGTACTTGGATAAGTTTGTTATTATATTTATTGATGACATCCTCATTTATTCAAAGACTCAAGAAGATCACGCAACACATCCAAGGATTGCCCTCCAAAGGTTGAGAGAAAAATAACTGTACGCGAAGTTTTCTAAGTGTGAGTTTTGGTTGACAGAAGTACAGTTTCTTGGACATGTGGTAAGCAAGGAAGGTATCAAGGTAGATCCTGTAAAGATTGAAGCCGTATCCATATGGGAACAACCAAAGACTCCGACAAAAGTGAGAGGTTTTCCGGGGCTAGCAGGATATTATCGAAGATTTGTAAAGGATTTCTCTAAGATCGCAGCTCCGTTAACCAAGCTAACCAGGAATAATGAGAAATTTATTTGGACGGAGAAGTGTGAAGAAAGCTTCTAGGAACTGAAGAAGAGACTAGTGTCAGCTTGTGGCGCCCCAAAATCCGGGGTCAGGAATCTCGGAGGCCACGCCATCTAAACTACTACAACCACATACCTCATACTATAATATATAAATGCTCACACTTTACGACCCCACACGTATCACACACACACACTTACAGGTTATTGTCTTGGAAATGAACCATTCATAGCTAGAGTAATTCAACCATAAAGTGATAATTATTACAACCCAAAAGTAGTTAAGTCTTACCGGGGAGTAACCTTTAAGTAAGGCTAGTTCATCGGTCAAATATACGTTTCTTGTTTATTACCTTACATAAGTCATACTTATAAATAAGCCGAACTAAAAACAACTGAAAACCAATCCAGCTTATTCGGACTACCTGTGGTACATCACCAAACAATCTACGGAACAGCTGACCATTTCCTACCCATTTCCTGGCTGTGGTTCTCATGGTAGGCATCTTGATTCACTGTTGTGTTGTGTCAATTTAAGAAAACAAGTGTGAGCTATAATGCCCAGCATAATAATGTACAGTATGAAAATGACTGTATGATAACTTACGTAAAACATCATATGTGATAATCATGTTTTATTCGAATTTAGTTTTTCCTTTGGTGACACACACATTCTTATAAAAACAATTCTTTAGTGGATTTTATTATCCTGCGAATACCTTAATAGTAAACCCAACACCTAGGCTTGGGTTACGATATTGCATCATAATTCCAATTGGAAGAATAGGACATTCGTTGGAGCCACCGCATACGATGATCACTCGTACTGTGATAAGGTAACCTTTTCTACTAGTAGAAGGATGACACCTTCGTATCCCGGTTATCACCCTTGCCGCATACGGGCTATGTGTCCTCATTTCAGGTATAAACACACTTTGCAGGTCCTTAGGTACCAGTTATACCGTCTCCTACGGTACCAGTAGTCTATCCAATACACGAAGTACTTGGATCCTATCCCTCCCTTGTCCTTTAAAAGATCCTATCATATCCCGAGAACTCGAATCACATCGAAGTTCCCCCAATCATTTTGCTTGTTGATAGGTATAGCTTTACTTCATATATATATATGTACTTCCGAAAGTTTTCGGAGGAAGTAATAAGGATGTGAGTTAACCGTTGTCAACAGATAATTAAATAAAGGGGGGGGGCAGTTTCTCTTTTAAACTATATTCAAAATAAGTCGAGATAATATTCTTCGACGATATGAAATTATTCGAATGATTTTCTGAAAATCAGAAGGTATTTTAAATCAAGTCCTATGATTTTTAAATCATAAATAAACCTTTTAATGAATAATAATTAATGATAATCGATAAATAATTAAACCTCGAATGAGTTTACTCTTTTAAACAATATTTAAAATAATATTCCTCAACTAGTTTATGTCTACGCAATTAATAATCTTTAATATTTAATCGGGTTTGAAATAAATAATCGTTGGAGTATACTTCTCCCATAATAAAGGAATAGGTATATAATATTTATTACTCGAACAATAAAATATAGTTGAGGGAATATGATTGTTGGGAAATCGTTTAATAAAAGTTCGAGGTATTTTAATGTTTCGTAAGTGGACGTTGAGTCCCTTTAAAAAGTACTGTTATGGACTTGTAATCGTGCTATAATATCACCGGTAAAAATTCAATATTCTTTTCTCTGTAAAAATTTCATGATTTATGAACACACTTAAGTCGATCCTTTATATTTTCAAAGTTCGTGATTCGTAGCAGTTTTTGTCGCGTACATCACTTTTAGTAAAACGACCATAACTTTTGTTCCGTAAATCGGAATCAAGTGATTCAAGCGCCCAAAATATCCTTATAACATTGTATATTATAATCAAGGGTTATTTTTCAAGAAACTACAGTTTAAATCTTCGGAACTTTCTGCAGAAACTTAAAATTACGTTTTGTTCGTTTTAACAAGATTATGTTTTTGATCGGAGTTTCGTTTACGCCTTAAATCTTTATACTAACACCAACAATCACCATATCATCATCAACACACTAACTCTTCTCAATAACATCATGTTCTTGAGGCAACAACAATCAACCTTAAATCTTGAGGCGCGATCAAGATTTTAACAATATCACCTATAAAACTAGGTTTATAACTACATACTAAAAGGATCTTGAAATTGAATCTTTAAATAAAGTTGGGTCAAAGAGTTTTACCTTTATTGAAAGCTTTCGATGTGTTATTGAGGATGGTGGAGTCTTGGGAGTGCTTGGTATGGTGTTTGGAACCTAAAACCACCATTGAAATCAAGAAACCAAAGAAGAGTTATTATTCATACTATTCACTAGTAACTTTCTTGATTTTATTTCACCCATCAAACCTTGATAAAAGGAGATTAAAGAATTATCTTACCTTAGTTTGGCTGTTAGTAAGATTGAGAATTAATGGGAGAATTTAACCATGGCTAGAACTTGAAGAATTGAATTTGATTTCTTGGCTTGAAGGTGAAGGGCCGAATGGAAGAAATGGGGAGAGAACGGGTGTTTTATGCTTGCTTCCTTGGTTGCTTCTAGGAAATGGGATTGGTGATATCTTATATTGATTTGATATTCTCCTAGTATAGAATCCTAGGTTTATTCTTGTTGCCAAATCCATGGACAAATCTAAGTAGCTTCCTAGTTTACAAGGTAAGCTACTTGTTTTAGCTTCCTTAGCACACTATTTGACTAGCCTTGGTTGATCATCCTATATCTAGTTCACTATTTGATAAAGTAACCCTGGTTACTTTCTTACCATGGTTGTTTAGCACGTTGCGTTTATTTAATCGTTTACGCGTTCGCTCTGTCGCTTAAACGTTTTCGTAATACTTACTCGTAAATGGTTTGCGACGTAATTCCTTTCGTATTTATTCCTTATGTTTTGAATTATTATACTTGGATATAAATCCGTAGGGTTTTAATCTTGTAATTATATTGTGATCCCCTTAATCCTCGATGAGTCATAAATATGGTTGTTTTTCAAAGTTCGTTTTCTTCGGAAACTAATAGCGTTTACACACACTCATTTGGTACGTATAATCATAATATCAACTCCGAAACTCATTTTCTCATGTACTACATAGCGTGGGCTCAAAAGTTTTTCCCGTCCGTTAGGGTTACTGTTCATTAAACGTTTTAAAAGGTCTCAAAAATTTGAGTTATTACACAGCTCCAGTATTAGCATTACCAGATGAGACGGGGAACTTTGTGATATATAACGACACTTCTTTAAAAGGATTGGGCTGTGTACTGATGCAACACGATAAGATCATCGCTTATGCCTCCAGACAACTAAAACATTTTGAGCAGAAGTATCCAGTCCTTAATCTTGAGTTGGAAACTATAATTTTTACATTAAAATTATGGAGACATTATCTATATAGAGAAAATTGTGATATTTACACGGATCATAGGAGCTTAAAGTATATATTCACTCAGAAGGACTTGAACATGAGACAAAGAAGATGGTTGGAACTAATTAAAGACTATGATTGTTCTATTAACTATCACCCATGTAAGGACAAGATGGTGGAAGATGCCTTGAGCAGAAAAGAGAGGCTGAATATGATTCATATTACAAAAAAGTTAGCACGAGACTTGGAGAAGATGGAAATTGAAGTTCGAGTACCAAGAAAAGGTAAAAAGCAATGTATGAGATTACGTTTCAACCAACATTGATGGATAAGATTAAAAGATGTCAAGAAGGAATTATGAAGGAAGAATTGGATAATCTGATAGGAGAAGAACTTTGTACCCAAGAGGATAACTAAGGTATATTTATATTTTCTTCCAGAATCTGGATTCCCAGTGTGACGAAACTGAAGAATGAAGTTTTACGCGAAGCACACAACTCTCTGTTTTCTATCCACCCTGGGTGTACTAAAATGTATCAAGATTTAAAGAAGAACTTCTGGTGGTCAGGAATGAAGAAGGAAATTGCAAATTGGGTCAGTAAATGTCACGTGTGCCAAACTGTGAAAGCTGAACACCAAAGGCCGAGCGGATTGTTATAACCCTTAGATATTCCTCAATGGAAATGGGAAGAGATTGCAATGGATCTCGTAGTGGGATTTCCAAAGACGAGAGCCAATCATGAAGCTATTTGAGTAATCATCGATAGATTGACAAAGTCAGCACATTTCCTCCCAATCAACGAAAGATATTCTTTGGAAAAGCTAGTTAAGTTATATTTGGATGAAATAGTGACCAAGCATGGAGTCCCTGTTTCCATTGTATCAGATCGAGACACGAGATTCAATTCAAGGTTTTGGACTAAGTTTCAAGAATGTCTAGGAACCAAGCTGAATATGAGTACCACCTATCATCACCAAATAGACGGTCAGAGTGAGAGAACCATCTAGACAATAGAAGATATGTTAAGAGTTTGTGCTTTGGATTTTAAGGGAAACTGGGATGAACACTTACCTTTAATTGAATTCTCATACAACAATAGTTATCATGCCAGTATTGGAATGCCGCCTTATGAAGCCCTGTATGGACGCAAGTGTAGATCACCTTTGTATTGGGATGATGTTAGGTCACACAACACTGTAGAAGGGGGTTGAATACAGTGTAGAATACAATCAAATCGATTTCGAACACAAGTAATAGTAAACAGATATATTCGATATAATAAACTCTGTTACAGTGGAACTATTCTCTCTCAGTGATGAACAAATATCACGAGAGCTGCTAGGTTATAATGTATGATCTTCTCGATAATGATAACACATATAGTGTAAACCTATGTCTGTGTTTATATAGTACACAGTTACAAGATAACTTCTAATGGATATGGAATATAATTCTGTCTCCTAAAATATATCAATCAGATATCTTATACAATTCTTTAAGTCCTCTAACTCTTTCCATGCATATCTTCTTTTTGTATTAGTCTCGATCTTCTTTCCTGTAAATCAGCTTCCTTCCTTAACTGTTAGTCCTTCCGTACTTAAGTTCTGATATTTATCTTCTGATAAACTAAGTCCCGATATCCTTAAGTTTTGACTTCCAGTAAGTACTGATTCCAGTAAGTACTGATATTTCCTATTTGTTAAGATCTGAAAACTTAACATGAAACATATTAGACATGACATCTCATATATATCTAACAATCTCCCCCAAATTATAAATTGTGCAAAAATATACAAGTTAATAGATTTGATGATGTCAAAAACATTTAAGTTCAAATGCAATAAGAGTTTAATAAGACTATTAACTATAACTTACAGTCCTTGTAGCTTTACCAACTTCACTGGATCAATCTGAATCTATAATGATTCTTAACAAAATCTCTTACCAACTTGTCTTCAGCTTTCCTCATAAATTCAACTAACTGTGCTTTGACCTGCATCAGCTCTTCATCTTTATTATCACCAATTTGATAAATGGCTGTTCTGAGAGCTTGAATTGATGTTCTTTCAAGTCCATCACCAATTCTGATAACTCTAGGATGTGAAAAGTTTTCATTATAACATAAGCATCTTCCTTTTAGAATAACTTCCACCTTAGCAGAATTATTTAGCATAAGAATTTCTCTTTCATCATCTTCAGTAATCATTGGTATATACTGAGAAGTCTTTGTACCAAAGATTCTAATTAGATCTCTTATAGCCTTCAAAATGTATTCTGACCATCTTCTTATAACATCAGATTTTACTTCCAGAAGATAGTGAATATGTTGAAGTTCTCTGACAGACTTCTTTAGCACATCAGTATCAGCTAGTCTGTAAGTTAATCCATCATAGAGAAATAAAATCAATTTCTCCTTTAGATTTTCCTTATTATGAGCATCTATCACAATTTGAGCAGACAACACTTTGTCAACGTGCTTTTGTTTGATTTGTTCATATGGTTTGCCTGTCAACATGAAAGGATCTCTTAGAGTAACTTCTACTCCTGTTTGTATCTTCTCTTCATCAGAACCTAATCCAGCTTTATCTCTAGGTTGCTTGGATTTCAATCCAAATGTTACAAGTTGATTCATCAAGAGATTGGATTTTGGTTCAACTAGAGTAGCTTTCTTCCATAACAGCCTCTTCTTATCAGCAATTGTCATATTTTCCAAATTAACTTGATCAGAATTTGCTGTTTCTTCTGTAACTTGCTGTTCTTTATTCTGAACAACTTGAGCAGTGTCAGAGATTGTTTTAGATTTTTCAATTACCTTTCTTCTCTTCAGAATTTGAACAGTTTCATCTTCTATCAAATCATCATCATGCATTGTAGTTTGATAGACTGAAATGGAAGAACTTATCTTTTTCTCAATCTTTAATGGTTCACCAACCTTTTCTTTTCCTTTTGATTTAAAATCAATCTCAGTTTGTGATCTAGTCTTGGACTTTGAAGTCTCATAATTTGACTTTTCCCTGATCACAATGCCTTTTTCCTTAGGCCTTGGAGGTTTCTTTGCATCAGAAGCTTTAGACTTAAGATTTGTCTTCTCAGCAGCAAATCTAGCTTCTTCCTCCTTGGGAGTTTCCAAATCCATTCCTGGATTTTGTTTCAGAAATAATCTTCTAGCTATCTCCTCATCAAGTGTCTGGATTTTAGGATTTTTGTAATAAACAGTAGTCTGCTTCCCCTTTAGCTTCAGAGTTTTTAAAAACTTCTGAGAGTCTTTAGATCCCGACTGAATCAGAATATCACACTTGACATCAGACTTTGTTTATCAGAACTTGACTTCAGACTTTTAGCATTCACAGCATCGGAACTTGACTTGTTTAGTGTAGAAGATTTTCCTTAAACTTTTTCTTGACATCTACTCTTATCAGAGTTTCCCTGATCATCACTTTTATCATCTTTTTTCTTCATTATTTCAGTAGGTAAGCATTTGGACTTAACTACCTTCTCCCCCTTTTTGGCATCATCAGAAAGTAAGAGAGAAAGAAGAAGTTCAACTGAAGATTGGCTTTCTTCCAATTGAGCTTTCTGAGAAACTTGGTTAGCCAGGACCTCATCAATTTGGGCCTATTGCTTCTCTTGAATCTTCTCAATGGCTTTAATTTTCTCAAGAGTAGGTCTGATATATCTATTCTTGTCAAGTTTAAGCCGTAGATCTAGATTATCAGCATGTTCCTTTAGTGTATCAATTTTTTCATGAGTAGAAGAATGTAGACCTTGAAGATGTTTGGTAGATAGAGCAGTGATCTTGAGTTGTGTCTTAAAATCAGCATTTGTGAGCAACTCATCAGCTTTAGCAATATGCTCTATCAAAATGTTAGAACTTGGAATAAAATCAGTGTCATTCCACTTCTTGGTCCACTCCACACCTCTGTGATTATCCTCCCAAGGAATAGGTGCTTCCTTTTCAACAATTTTTTTCACCAATTCTTCCTTTCCTAGTATAGGAACTGGAGTCTCAGCAGAAACACTGTCTTCAGAACTTGAGGAAGACTAATTATGTTCTGAAAACACAACAATGTGTGAAGCAACTGGAGATTCAGGAACAGCTTCATTTAAATTCTGAACATCAGAATTAATCTCCAGAGCTGATGTGGTTGATGTAGATGGTATCTCAACATTTAAAATTGGAAAATGAGTTGGAGATTGCTGAGCATCTGTAGATGGAGCTTCCGGATAAAGAACATTTGGTATATTCAAATTATGAATATCTATTTCAGAGTTTTCAGTTTGTTCTTTAGCATCATCTGTAGCTTTAATATATGAGACATGAGGGGTTACAACTGTATCAGTAGCAGTGTCTTTGGCTTGAGCTGGAAGGGCATCAATGATAATAGGTTCTTATGAGATCAGAGATTCCTGATCCCCTTCCTCAGCTTCTTCAGTATCTTCTGATGGAGCCTTAGCCAAATACCTCCTAGCCTTCATTTTCTTCAATCTCCTTGCCAATGAAGGAGTTGCTTTAGCAGCTTCAGAACTTACAAATTTCTTCTTCAAAGTATCAAAACTTTGAGCTGTAGTTTCTTTTTGAGAAGTAACATTCTCAGCTCCAACTATAACAGGTTTTGATGCATGAACCCGTGCTTCAATTATTTCCTCATCACTATCAGATTCATCTCTGATGTTAGATATATTTGTGATGTGATGTCTAATAATGATTTGTGTTTAGTTTTTCAGATCTTAACTAACAGGACAAATCAGGACTTAACTGAAAATCAGTACTTATACTGAAGTCAGAAATTAAGATATCAGAACTTAAGTTATCAGAACTTAAGATATCAGAAGATATTCATCAGGAGATAATATCAGGACTTAAGAAGACTTTCAGATAAGGAAGGCGGCTGATTGAAGGGAAAAAAGATCAAGACTAAAACAAGAAGAGATATGCATGGAGAAGGATTCTATGAAGAATAGAAGACTTGGAGGAAAAGATAACTAATTGATATATTTTAGGATACAGAATTATATTCGATATCAAATTAGAGATTATCTTGTAACTGTGTAGTATATAAACACAAACATAGGGTTTACACTATATGCGTTATCATAATCGAGAATATTATTCATTGTAACCCTAGAAGCTCTCGTGATATTTGTTCATCACTGAGAGAGAACGGTTCCATTGCAATATTGTTTTATTGATAAGATTATTCTTTATTACATACTTGTGTTCTTAATTCGATTTGATTGTATTATACACTGTATTCAACCCCCTTCTACAATATGTGTGACCTAACAAATGGTATCAGAGCAAATCTGCTAACACATATACAGTAAAGATCCAAAACAATCATGTCTGAAGAAGAACAAACTCCAACCATGCCCACCAAAACTGAAGAAACTCCAAAGACTCAAATCCACAGTCGATATGAGACTATTAGGGTTCCCATACTGAGACCTTCTGAATATCCCATATGGAAAGTGAGGATGACTATGTTTCTGGAAGCTACAGATCCAGAATACCTTGAAAGAATTAATGAAGGACCACATAAGCCAACTAAGCTCTCTATTGTAGTTGTAGATCAGCCAGCAAAGACCGTACCAAAGGAGAAAAGTGAGTTTACAGCTGAAGATATCTCATCTATTGCCAAGGATGCAAAGGTAAGACATTTGATGCATAGTGCCATTGATAATATCATGTCAAACAGGGTAATTAACTGTAAGACTGCAAAGGAGATATGGGATGCCTTGGAGACAAGATGCCAGGGAACTGATGCAATTAAGAAGAACATGAGGACTATACTCACTCAAGAGTATGAGCACTTTGACTCAAAACCTGATGAGTCATTAACTGGTTTATATGACAGATTTGTCAAACTCTTGAATGATTTGTCACTGGTGGATAAGGAATATGATCTTGAAGATACTAATCTTCAATTCCATTTAGCTCTTCCTGAAAGTTGGGATTTGAAGGCAACTACTATAAGAGACAACTATGCTCTTGATGAAACCACTCTTGATGAAATTTATGGTACGCTCAAAACTCATGAACTTGAGATGGATCAAAGAAGCAAGAGACATGGGAGAAAGTCAAGGACAGTTGCTCTTAATGCTGAGGAGGAATCCCCCAAAGTGGCTGTCTCAAAGAAAGGCAAAGGAAAGGCTCTCATCATAAAGTCAGATACTGAGTCATCAAGTTCTGATAATGATGAGGATTCAGAAACTGAAAATCTATCAGAGATGGATGTTGATGAAGAGATGATGAGATTGTGTGCTCTTATGATGAAGGGTATCACAAAGATAGCCAACAGGAAATTCCAAAAGGGAAAGAAGTTTTCCAGGAAAAGTGGAAGTTCTGATAAGAAGGGATTTAGAAAGGGAAAGAAAGTCTGACAGAGGAGATTACTCAAATGCTAAATGCTACAATTGTGGTGAGAAAGGCCACATATCTCCTGATTGCAAGAAAGGAAAAGGTGACAAAGGCAAGGCACTTGTCACAAAGAAGAAAAGCTGGACATACACTTCAGAATCTGAAGATGAGGTGAACTATGCCTTGATGGAAAATGCTAATAGCAGTTCTGATGATGCTGAGTTAAAGTTACCTCAAACAACTTATGCTTTTCATACTGATGATATTACTGAGTTGAGATCTTATCTTAAAACCATATTCATTAGCTACAGAGATCGGACTTTAACATGTGATAGGTTAACTTCTGAAAATCTGTCTTTTGAGAAAATGAATGACTATTTAGAAAAGGAGTTAGTTATGTTCCATCAAACTCAGAAAGAAAGAGATGATGCTTTATATGTTAGAGATGAAGTGTTAAAATTGAATCAATCTTTAAAAACTGAGTTAGAAAAGGAAAGAGAGATTATCAGGACTTGGACTAACTCTGGCAAGACAACTCAGAATTTGCTAAGTAGTGGAAACTGGAAAGAGGGCTTAGGTTATGGAGATGATAAAAGTGAAATAGGAACTGAACAAATTAAGCCAATTGTTTTTAAACAAACTGTTAAGCCAAGGGTAAATTCTGTTAAGTTTGTAGCTAAAACTGTAAAGTCTGATTTTGAAAAGATGAAAGATACTGAGACAGAAGTTAAGGCAGAGTCAACTTCTGACAAATTAAAACAGGATAAGCCAACTGAAGTCAACATAGGCTTAATGACAAAGAAGCAGCTTAAGCATAAGCTGAAAGAGATTAAGAATGTAAACAAGGTAAAGCCACCTAGGAAAAATAGGAATGGAAAGGAAGGTGTGAATAAAAGCAATAATTATAAGCCTGTTCCTAATGCTCCTAGAAAGAAATGCTATAACTGTGGAAACTCTAACCATCTTGCTTCCTTTTGCAGGAAGAATAAGGATATAAACTCTTTATCTCCCAAATCAGGAGTTAAGAGGCAGTCTGTTAGGTTTAAACCACAAAATCCTTGTTTTCATTGTGGTAGTTTATGGCATTCCATTTATAATTGTAAGGAATATCATAGTTTGTACTATGATTATTATCAAATAAAACCTACTTTAAAGAAAGTTAACATTATTCCTTCTAGTGTAAGTTCTGATGCAAAGTCTGATACTGTAAATTCTGATAAACAACATGTTAGCATAAACTCTAAAATTAAATCCGCTGCAAATGCTAACAAACTTAATAAGGCCAAAGGATCCAAGCAAGTCCGGGTCCTTAAAACTAATCATTGGTGGTTTTTGTGATTGTAGGGCAACAGGAAAAACATCCTAGTTCTGGACAGTGGATGTTCAGGACATATGACTGGAAAAAAAGCCCTGCTATCAGACTTTGTGGAGAAAGCTGGCCCAGGAGTTTCTTATGGAGATGGAAACATGGGAAAAACTCTGGGATATGGAAATATCAATCTTGGGAATGTCATCATTGAAAAAGTAGCTCTAGTCTAGACTTAAACACAATCTGCTGAGTGTTAGTCAAATCTGTGACAGAGGTTATCATGTGGATTTCTTTGAAGAACACTGTGAAGTTGTAAGAAAATCTACAGGCAAAGTTGTTCTGAAGGGATACAGGCATGGTAACATTTATGAAGCCAAGCTTTCAACAAGTTCTGATGGTTCTACAATCTGTCTGTTAAGCAGAGCATCAATTGAAGAAAGCTGGGATTGGCACAAGAAACTCTCTCATTTATGTTTTAATAATATAAATGAACTAGTCAAGAAAGATCTTGTGAGAGGACTGCCAAATTCAGTATTTGCTCCTGATGACCTTTGTGATTCATGTCAAAAGGCAAAACAAAGAAAATCTTCATTCAAGAGCAAGACTGAATCTTCAATTCTTGAGCCTTATCACCTACTACATGTTGATCTATTTGGTCCAGTGAATGTCATTTCTATTACAAAGAAGAAATATGCTATGGTCATAGTAGATGAGTTTACCAGATACACATGGGTGTATTTCTTGCACAAAAAAAGTGAAATTGCATCTATCTTGATTTATCATGTCAAACAACTGGATAAATTGGTCAAAGACTCTGTGAAAATCATAAGAAGTGATAAAGGCACCGATTTCAAGAATATGATTATGGAAGAGTTCTGCAAAGACCATGGAATAAAGCAGGAATTCTCTGCTCCTGGAACTCCACAGCAAAATGGAGTTGTTGAAAGAAAGAATAGAACTCTTATTGAAGCTGCACGAACTATGCTTGATGAAGCAAAGTTACCAACCTACTTTTGGGATGAAGCTGTGTAGATTGCTTGTTTTAATCAGAATGCAACACTTATCAAAAAGCATGGAAAGACACCATATGAGATGGTGAAGAAAAAGAAGCCAAATCTAAAGTACTTTCATGTATTTGGATGCAAGTGTTTTATTCTTAAGACTCATTCTGAACAGCTATCCAAATTTGATCTAAAAGCTGATGAAGGAATTTTTGTTGGATATCCACTTTCCACAAAAGCCTTCAGAGTCTACAATTTAAGAACAAGGGTTGTCATTGAATCTATCAATGTCTTTTTTGATGATAAGAAGATTACTGGACTTGAAGATTTCAATGATCATGATCAACTGAGATTTGAGAATGAAGTTTTAAATTCTGATTATGTAAATTTTGATAGTCTAAATCCTGATACTGTAAACTCTGATGGGTTAAACTCTGATGTTATTGAAACTGTGGTGACTACGCCAAAGGAAAATGCACCTGTGCAGGGGGAGCATATTGAAGATCCAACCACATCTCAAGAAGCATCAGAACCTAGAACAGGCTCTTCAAGTTCTGATTCATCAAGTTCTGATAGGCCAAGTTCTGATTATTCTGGAAACTCAAATTCTGAAGGATCCAACTCAGAGAGCATAATTTCAGGGGGAGCATCAGAAAATATTGATGGAGACAGCATGGATCATGGGGGAGCATCCAGTTCTAGAGATCACCTTCCATCTGCAAGGAAGTGGACTAAAACACATACGCCTGACTTGATTATTGGAGATCCTGAAGCAGGTATTAGAACTAGAATAACAACATCAAATGAATGTCTCTATCATTCTTTTCTTTCTCAGGCTGAACCAAAGAAAGTGGAAGAAGCTCTTCAAGATGCTGATTGGGTGCAAGCAATGCAGGAAGAGTTAAATGAATTTAAAAGAAATAAAGTCTGGACCCTAGTGCCAAGACCAAAGAACAGATCAGTTGTTGGTACAAAATGGGTGTTCAGAAACAAAACTAATAGTGATGGCATAATTACAAGAAATAAAGCAAGGTTGGTTGCAAAAGGATATTCTCAACATGAGGGAATTGATTATGATGAAACATTTGCACCAGTTGCTAGATTGGAAGCTATAAGGATATTTTTGGCTTATACTGCTCACAAAAAGTTTAAAGTCTTTCAAATGGATGTAAAAAGTGCTTTTCTTAATGGAGAACTTGAAGAAGAAGTATATGTTGAACAACCTCCAGGTTTTGTAGATTCAAAATTTCTACAGACTTGATAAAGCACTTTATGGCCTTAAGCAAGCTCTTAGAGCATGGTATGAGACATTAGCTCAGTTTCTTCTGGAAAGTGGATGTAACGGAGGGACTATTGGCAAAACTTTATTCTATCTCAACCATGGAAAGGACTTACTTTTGGTGCAGATATATATTGATGATATCATTTTTGGTTCTACAAATGACAGACTTTGTAAGAAGTTTGCCAAGCTAATGCAGTCAAGATACCAAATGAGTATGATGGGAGAACTTAATTATTTTTTGGGCCTTTAAGTTAAGCAGAATGAAGAAGGAACTTTTATTTGTCAATCTAAGTACACCAGAAATTTGTTGAAGAAATTTGGAATGCAAGACTGTTCAAGTGCATCCACTCCTATGGCCACTACAACAAAATTGGATAAGGATACTGGTACAATAGTAGATATAACTGATTACAGAGGTATGATTAGCTCACAACTCTATTCTAACTGCAAGTAGACCTGATATCATGTATGCTACCTATCTTTGTGCAATATTTCAAGCAGATCCAAGAGAACCTCACTTAACAGCTGTGAAAAGAATTTTCAAGTACCTTAAGGGTACAGCTGATCTAGGATTGTGGTATCCTAGGGAATCAGACTTTAAGCTAATAGGTTACTCAGATGCAGATTTTGCAGGGTACAAAATTGACAAGAAAAGCACAAGTGGAAGCTGCCAATTTCTTGGAGGTAGATTAGTTTCTTGGTTTAGCAAAAAACAAAAGTCAATTTCCACATCAACTGCAGAGGCAGAGTACATTGCTGCAGGAAGCTGTTGTGCACAAATTCTTTGGATGAAGAATCAGTTACTGGATTATGGGTTAGAATTTTCTAAAATCCCTACTTACTGTGATAATCAAAGTGCTATTGCTATGACAGATAATCCAGTTTCAGCACTCAATGACAAAGCACATCAGCATTAGGTACCACTTCATAAGGGAACATGTGATGGAAGGTACATTGGAATTGCATTTTGTTCCAACAGATCAACAACTAGCAGATATCTTCACAAAACCACTGTGTGAAGCTACTTTTGCAAGATTGGTAAATGAACTTGGAAGGGTTTCAGGTTCTTTCTCTAAATCTGTTTAGTTTATGCTCTGATACATCATACTTTATGATCAGTATTTACAGATATTACTATTTTTATGTAATCTGTGTTTAAATTGAAATTTTCCTAAGTGCTGATTGTTGTCTGATGTGAATTTCTAAACTCTGATAGTGATATGAATGTTTCTGTGACTATTCAATAAAATGAGGATAACTGTGCTAGATGCTAACCTAGTAGTCTCTAATATACTAAAGATCCCATGTTTCTGTGACTATTCAATATTGGAAATCTTTTAACACAAGCAAATTCTGATATTGAGCTTGATTAGGTTTACTTTGTGTATCTTATGACTAAGTCACAAACTAGAATAGTGCTTCTTATCTGTTAAGTTCTGATGTTGGTAAATCTGATGGATGTACTTAGTGCTGATAAGCCTCACTTATCAAAAGAAAAAGGTAAAGAAAAGAAATAAATATCAGGTACTCCTTTGAGATCTAGAGAAACATATATGTGGAAGGGAAGACTCAAGTGCATTGCTGGTATTAAGTAATATGCATTAGAAAAGCAAAATAAAATTTCTTGGTGACATTTTACCTTCTCTGATTATTGGAGAAATACTCTGATAACATCATAAATTCTGATAAGCAGTCGTGACTCACTTACACTGAGAAGCCACTGTAAAAAGGAATTTCAAAAGATGTATAAAATGAGCACAAAACAGTTGAGGTGGACTTATGCTTGAACTCATTCTATAGTAGACTTCAGATTAATGACGGATTTTGAGCAAAGTTCTTAGTTAAGCCTTATTTCTAAGATGTACTGAAGTGAATCAGACTTTACTCTTTATCTGATATTTAGCTTAAAGCACACACTTACACTCCATATGAATGATGAAAATTACTGTGGTCATTAATGTTGTTTTAGATTAACAGTTTAAGTGTCATTTGCATAAATTCTGAGGACAAGTTCTGATGGAAGTTCTGATGATTAAGTTCTGCTGAAACCATATCAGTATTTGTATGAAGAATTACAGAAATAAACATTCACTTTTTGAGTACAGAAGCCATATTTTGATGACTTTTAAATTCTGATAATAATCAAGTTCTGATGCTTACGTGGCAGTATTTATTTACTTGATTTATTTTTGGTCAATACTTGAACGGTTATATTTTATCAGAATATTGGTTTAAGTGAGATAAAGACAGTCATAATTACTTGTTTAGTGGGAACAGTTTTTTAAAAAACTGCATGTGCATAGTAATCATTACTTATTTCCCATGCCCATTAACTATTGTCTTAACTACTGCATGGCTGACAGGTGTAAAGACTGTTCAAATTCGTCTTAACTGCTATCAAGTGGCGTGTATAAGTAAAAGAGAGAAAAGATTTTAAATATTTTATCTACTTTTGTATTCTACACTCTCTCTTTTTTTTTTCTTATTCTCTCCATATTTACTGACGATTTTTACACAGGCATTTTACCAAATACCTTTCAGGCATTCTTATTTCTCACTTCTTTTTCAATGGCACCCAAGGATATAATCTTTAATGGAGCAAAGTTCGTCCCCAACAACTACGCTGCCATTCTCACTAAGAGTGAAGCTCCTTCGGAACTTCATTTTATTCAGGATTTCTTATCTCATAGTGAAATTGGGTTCGCTTTGACGCAACCATCCACTTTATCTGGAACTTAAGTTCTGACGTTCTGGAGAACGGGACTTTATGATGATGGTGGTAAGGATGGGACTCCAAGCATCATTTTTACAGCAAAGGAGGTGGAGTACGTTGTTACTCCGGCAACAGTTCAAAAAGCTCTACACCTACCTGAAAACTATCAATTCAGTTCTGCTGTGGAGGAGCCCTTGCTACAGCAAATGATGGCTAATCTAGGGTATGAAAAGAGTTTGGCTAAGATGGGTCAACTCAAATGCCCATATATTCGAAGGGAATGGAGCTTCTTCTTCGATTGCATCACGAAGACGTTTGCCAACAAGTGCTCAAATTTTGATGCCATTCCAATTATGACACAATAAATTGGGTATGCACTCTTAAACTAGTCTCATTTTGATTATGCCAAGACTGTATTATGTTTTATAGGAGATAGAATGATATAGGACGGGAATGTAGTTTACTTTGCTAGGTTCTGTTAGTTAATTTACAGTTACTGTACATCAGATGAACCACAACTAGCAAGTGAACTCATAGAACTGTTTAGATTAGCTAAGAGGGCTTTTTCCGATCTCTTAACTGCTGACAACAAGAAAGAAGTTTTGAGACCCCTTAGAATTCCTTTATCAGTAAAGCAAGCTCTGGTAAATGCTGATTCTGATACCTATTCATTGCTATATCCTGATGTCCAACCCACCAACACACAACAACCATCAGCACCTACTACTGTCACTCAATAAACACTCATATCAGAACATGCTAACCAACCATCATCACATAATCAGGTGAAGCCTTCTCCTTCTAGAGCAAAGAGGACTAAGACAGTACCTCAGGCACAGCAGAAAAGAAGGAAGATGATTTTAAGAGATGAATCTGATGATGAGGTACAGGTTCAACCATCAGAACCTGTTGCTGAAGTAGCTGAGAAGGTCTCTTCTCAGAAAGCTCAAGAAACTGGGAGTTCTAGGCCCCTGAAAAGGCTTAGAAAGCTAAACTCTGATGATCAAACTCCCAGAGTCTCTCCATCAGCTAAGAGACTCAAAAAGCAAAGAGCAAGGAGGGCTGTAGAATCATCAATCTATGAAGAAGAAATGGAAGCATCATCTCTGGAAGGGGGTCAGGAATCTCTGATCCCACAAGAACCTACTATAGTTGAATCTCTTCCAAGTGCTAAGTGAGAATTTCATGAAGCTCATAAATCTCCAATCCAAGAACCAGAGACTACTCAAATGCCTACACTTCCTGTGTCTCCAATACACTCTTCAGTACATGCTGATAACCCAGGCACAAGTGCTAAAATTGATATCAACAACTTGGATGTGCCTATGGTCTTGTATCTGGAAGCTCCACTTACTCAGCAAACTCCACCAACAACTCCACTGCTAGATGCTGATGTTCATGCAGATGAATCTTCTATTGCTTCACATACAATTATTCTATCACAAGATGCTGATACTAAAGATTCTGCATGTTCTGTTGAAATAAATGTTGAAAATATTGGTGAAGCTGCTACAAATATAAATGCTGATACAGCTGGTCCTTCTGGACTTGCACCTCCACAAAAAGTTTGTAAAGCTAATTTGATTAAAAAGTTTGTGAGAGAGGAAGCACCAGTACCTTGGAGTAAAACCTCCAGAGGAAAAGAATGGATCAAGGAGTGGAACAAAGTTGATTTTGTTCCTACTGCAAATGTTCTTGCTGAGCACCTGGCTAAAGCTGATGAAATGCTGCTAAATGATGACTTCAAAGCACAACTCAAAGTTACTGCATTGAGTACCAGGAACCTTCAAGGTCAACACTCAATAACTCAAGCAAAGGTGGACAAACTTCACGATACAGTGACTAAGCAAACTATGAATGTCACATTGGACAAGAAAATGTTTTTTAAGCCAGCCTTTGACCGCATTGAGTATAGAAAAGACTCAAAAAAAGCAGCAAGCTCAACTTTCTGATATTTTAAAGAATCAAGATGCTCAACAAAACCAACTCAATGAAATCCAAAACTCTGTGGAATTGCTTGTCTCCCTGCTTCTACCAGATGATGCCAAAAAGGGGGAGAAAGTAATTAAGTCCAAATGCACAACTGATCAACCACTGAAGGGTAAGGATGATGATAATGAAGACTAGGGAAACTCTGAAAGGAGTAGAGGTCTAAGTCAAGGCAGGGGTTCTTTATCAAGCAAAGCCAAAACTATAAGTCAAAGAACAAGTTCGGATGCTGGGAGAAGAACAAGTTCTGATACTGGTAAAAGGATGAATTCTGATGAACAAACTCTGAAACTTGATGAAGAGATCTCTAAAAGGCTGTTCCTAAAGGATAATCCAAGCATGGATATTGAAAGCCTGAAGGAAAAAGAGATTAGACTGAAAGCTGAAAATGACAAATCTAAGTCAAAGTCTAAAGCTCAAATCGTAGAAAAGAAACCACCTAAGCATAAGGGCATTGTGATCAAAGAGAGGAAAAATAACGAGGCATCTAAGGCCAAGTCCAAATCACAGGTGGAAGTTGATCCTAGATTCAAGGGTAAGGCAAAAGTTGATGAATCTGTAAAGATATATCTACCAACTATGGATTTGGAAGCAAAATCTGATGAAGATAAAAGTTTGATTTTGAAGAAGAAAATGAATATTCAAGCAACCTCTGACAGAGCTCAAGTTGTCTTGACATCAGAAGTAAGGAAACCTCTGACATTGCTCATGTTAAACCTTCAACAGTTCTACTACCTGGGTTTACTAAAGCTCAACAATATGCTCAACCTATGAAGACTTCAACAAACATTTTTAAGGGTAGATTGCTCCAAGAGAAGGAAGCTAGAGATAAAATAGGACTGGGTAATGCTGATGAGAAAAGAGTAAACAACTCTACCTCAGATTATACATCTCTTTCTGAACCAGGATTAGGGACAACTCCAGAATGACTAAATCAATTGGAATCTGTAGAGATGGTTTACAACTCCAAGCTGAAAGAAGACATAATGCTTTATTTTATGACAGATGGGAGAGTATTTCAGATAAGAAAGGATGCAATTCGGTTAAAGTATTATGAAAAACTGTAACATGTTTTATTTCTACTTCAAGTGAAGAACATGTCAACAGATGGTGCTGCCAGTTACTTAAAATCTGATATTCAAAGACAGAAGAAACTTTAGTCTGTAAAGTCTGACAGACCATACTATCCAAAGTACAGAGCTCACAATGGTGAATTAGTTAAGATGAAGCCTAATACCGCCAAGATCACTACTTTTCTGGGTATTAAGGGTGTTGAATTTAATCTGGAGTCTGACAAAGGTTATCTGATCAGACTGGATCAGGAAATAAGGAAAGCAAAGATTAATGATCTCAGGGCTGCTATCTTTCAGACAGGAGAAGATATAGTTGAACTTAAAGATGATAAAAGGAGGATGATAAATGAACTTGAATATGCTGAGAGAACTCTTCTGAAGAACTATCTCAGAACAACTCCTGACATTCAAGAGATCAAACACTGAAGCCAAGTCGAGGACTACAACTGTTAAATTTTGAAGGATATACAGGCTAAAGCTGATATCAGACTTTAAGGATGGTAAAAGCTACAAGGACCGTGAGTTGTAGTTATCTAGTCAAATTCTCATATGCATTTGTACTTAATGTTTTTGACATCATCAAATATCTATTGAACTTGTATATTATGATAATTTACAAGTTGGGGGAGATTGTTAGATATATTTGTGTTGTCATGTCTAATAATGATTTGTGTTTAGTTTTTCAGATCTTAACTAACAGGACAAATCAGGACTTAACTGAAAATCAGTACTTATGCTGAAGTCAGAACTTAAGATATCAGAACTTAAATTATCAGAACTTAAGATATCAGAAGATATTCATCAGGAGATAATATCAGGACTTAAGAAGACTTTCAGATAAGGAAGGCAGCTGATTGAAGGGAAAGAAGATCAAGACTAAAACAAGAAGAGATATGCATGGAGAAGAATTCTATGAAGAATAGAAGACTTGGAGGAAAAGATAACTAATTGATATATTTTAGGATACAGAATTATATTCGATATCAATTAGAGATTATCTTGTAACTGTGTAGTATATAAACACAGACATAGGGTTTACACTATATGTGTTATCATAATCGAGAATATTATTCATCGTAACCCTAGCAGCTCTCGTGATATTTATTCATCACTGAGAGAGAACGGTTCCATTGCAATACTATTTTATTGATAAGATTATTCTTTGTTACATACTTGTGTTCTTAATTCGATTTGATTGTATTATACACTGTATTCAACCCCCTTCTACAGTGTGTGTGACCTAACATCTGAGAATCATCTTCCTTCTCTTTTGTGGAGGTTGAAGAATAGACTTTGTCCTCTTTGGCATGGAAGATGAAGATCTGATAGTATGTGCTAATGATTCAGTTTGAGATGATTGAGTTGATGGTTTGAAAGATGTTCTGATAGTAGATTTTGGTTGTGGTTGAGAAGCTGGAGGTGTTTGGGTAGTGGTGGTAGGTGCTGATGGTTGAGGTTCAGATGGTTGGACATCAGGATATAGTGCAGTGTATGTAACTAGATCATAGGTTATTAAGGCCTGTTTGACAGATAAAGGAATTCATAGGGTTCTTAACACAGCCTTCTTATTATTACTAGAAAATAAGTCATTAAAAGCTCTTTTAGCTAGTCAATTTCTTGGAGGCAGATTGGTTTCTTGGTTTAGCAAGAAACAGAAGTCAATTTCCATATCAACTGCAGAAGCAGAATATATTGCTGCAGGAAGCTGTTGTGCACAGATTCTTTGGATGAAGAATCAGTTACTGGATTATGGGTTAGAATTTTCTAAAATCCCTATTTACTGTGATAATCAAAGTGCAATTGCTATGACAGGTAATCCAGTTCAACACTCAATGACAAAGTACATCAACATTAGGTACCATTTCATAAGAGAACATGTGGATGAAGGTACAGTGGAATTGCATTTTGTTCCAACAGATCAACAGCTAGCAGATATCTTCACAAAACCCCTATGTGAAGCTACTTTTATAAGTTTGGTTAATAAACTTGGAATGGTTTCAGGTTCTTTCTCTAAATTTGCTTAGTTTTTCTTCTCATGCATCAAATTTTATGATCAGTGTTTACAGATTATATTATCTATATGTAATCTGTCCTTAATTTGAAAATTCATTAAATGCTGATTGTTATCCGATGTGGATCTATATACTCTGATAAGTGTTTTGAATGTTCTATGACTATTCAATCCAATGAGGATAACTATGCTAGATACTGACCTAGTAGTCTTTAACATACTAGAAATCCCATGTTTGAATTAGTTGTTTATGTGGAAACTCATTAACACAAGCAGATTCTGACATTGAGCTTAGTCAAGTTTACTTTGTGTATCTTATTACTAAATCACAAACTAGATTCTTGTTTCTTATCTGTCAAATTCTGATGTCAGTAAATCTTAAGAATGAACTAAGTGCTGATAAGCCTCACTTATCAAAAGAAAAGAAAAGAAAAGAAAAGAATAAAAGTCAGGTACTCCTTTGAGATCTAGAGTAAATATGTGGAAGGGAAGATTCAAGTGCATTGCTGGTATTAAGTAATATGCATTAGAAAAGCAAAATTTTTTTCTTGGTGACTTTTCACATTTGATGATTACTGGAGAAATACTCTGATAACAACATAAATTCTGATAAGCAGTTGTGACTCACTGACACTGAGAAGCCACTGTAAAAAAGGAATTTCAAAAGATGCATAAAATGAACACAAATAGTTGAGGTGGACTTTTGCATAAATTTGTTCTATAGTAGACATAACGACTGATGACATATTTTTAACACTTTTCTTAGTTATGCCTTATTTCTAAGATGTACTGAAGTTTATCAGACTTTAATCTTTATCTGATATTTTGCTGAATGCACACACTTTCACTCCATATGAATAATGAAAATTACTGTGGTGATTAAGTTGTTGTTGACAAACAGTTAAGTGTCATTTGCATAAATTCTGAGGATAAGTTCTGATGGAAGTTCTGATGATTAAACTCTGAAGAAAACAAGTCAGTATTTGTATGAAGAATTACAGAAAAAGATATTCACTTTTTGAGTACAGAAGCCATATTCTGATGACTGTTAACATCTGATATAAGTTAAGTTCTGGTATTAAATCTTGATGGAATCTTTGATGCTTGTGTGGAATTATTCTTTACTTGACTTATTTGTGGCAAAATCTGAAACAGTCATATTTAAATCAGAATATATTTGGGTAAGAACAGTCATAATCATTTTGGGTTAGTGGTAAACGTGTATGTCTTGAAAAACTGCATGTGCACAGTAATTGTTAATTATTTCCCGTGCCCATTAACTCCTGCTTTAACCTTTTACTGACTGTTATTATTACACATTGGTCTAGGGAGACGAGGCATCATTATTTTTACTCTCAATAGTTAAACAGTCCTCGCGTCCCTTGGTATTCCATTGCCTATTTAAATGATTGATCATTCACCAGTAAAATCACATCTTTTCATTTCTCTCAAACAATGGCACATTTTAGTTGGTTTTACTGCTATGGCACAAACACTGTGACCATTTTTTGAAATGGAATCTTGACTTCATATCCTATCAACAACATTCCATTCGACATCTGGATTCAACTTCCAGACAACATTAAAAATGATCTGATGTCTTACCAAAGAGAAGTTCATCTTCGTATTCTTAAACAACAGGAGCAAATCATTCGTCTTGCTGTTCTCTTTGTTGAAAGTAGAAAGAAGAATTAATTGTCATCCATCCGTTTCTCTTCACCGTCAGCTTTGTCAGGCTTCTTAGACTAGGACTAAGACTGTTGATGTTAAGAATCTTAGAATAGGACTATATTGTAATTTTTGCATGTAATTGATAAATTTCATGAAATGTACTCATCTGATATATTAATGAAATTTCCTTTAATTACAAGATTTGGTCTTTATTTCTCAAATTATATGACTGTGCATGTTTTAATTGCAATTTGTTAATCTATACTTTATCGATATTTAACTTTATCCTGTGATGAATGTTTTGATTCAATTTTTGATGATTTGAGGAAAGAATTGAAGCACGGGTTCATGCATCTGAACCTGTGATATATGAAGCTGAGAATGTTACTTCTCAGAAAGAAACAACAGCTCAAAGTTCTGATACTTTGAAAAGAAAGAAATCTGTAAAATCTGTTGTTGCTGAAGCAACTCCTTCATTGGAAGGGAAATTGAAGAAAATGAAGGCTAGGAGGTATTTGGCTAAGGCTCCATCGGAAGATACTGAAGAAACTGAGGAAGGGGATCAGGAATCTCTGATCTCACGAGAACCAATTATCATTGAAGCCCTTCCAGCTCAAGCCAAAGACACTGCAAATGATACAGTTGTTACCCCTCCTGTCTCTCCTATTAAAACTACAGATGATGCTAAAGAACAAACTGAAAATTCTGAAATAGATATTCATAATTTGAATATACCTGAAGTTCTTTATCTGGAAGCTCCATCTACATCAAAGACACCAGCTCTGGAGATAAATTTTGATCCTCAGAATTTAGATGATGATATTCCTGAATCTCCAGTTGCTTCACACACTGTTAAGCTATCAGAACAGCATGAGTCTTTCTCAAGTTCTGATGACAGTGTTTCTGCTGAGCATCCAGTTCCTATTCTTGGCAAGGAAGAATTGGTGAAGAAATTTGTTGAAAAGGAAGCACCTATTACTTGGGAGGATACTCACAGAGGTGCTGAGTGGACCATGAAGTGGAATAAATCAGATTTTATTCCATGTTCTAAAGTTCTGACAGAGCATATTGTAAACGCTGAGGAGTTGCTCACAAATGCTGATTTTTAAGACACAACTCAAGATCATAGCTCTGTCTACAAAACATCTTCAAGGTCTACATACTTGTACTCTTGAGAAGGCTGATACGCTAAAGGAACATGCTGATAAGCTAGATCTACAGCTTAAGCTTGACAAGAACAGATATATCAGACCTACTCTTGAGAAAATTGAAGCCATTGAGAAGATTCAAGAGAAGCAACAGGCCCAAATTGATGAGGTCCTGGCTAACCAAGTTTCTCAGAAATCTCAATTGGAAGAAATCCAATCTTCAGTTGAACTTCTTCTTTCTCTCTTACTTCCTGATAATGCCAAAAAGGGGGAGAAGGTAGTTAAGTCCAAATGCTCACCTACTTATGAACTGAAGAAAAAGGACGATAAAGGTGATGACCAAGGAAACTCTGAAAAGAGCAGAGGTCAAAGAAAAGTTCAAGGAAAATCTTCTATTCAGAACAAATCAAGTTCTGATGCTGTGAATGCTCAAAGACTGAAGTCAAGTGCTGATAAACAAAGTCTGATGTCAAGTTCTGATATTCTGATTCAGTCAGAATCTGAAGACTCTTAGAAGTTTTTGCAAACTCTGAAGTTAAAGGGGAAGCAGACTACTGTTTATTACAAAGATCCTAAAATCCAGACACTTGATGAGGAGATAGTAAGAAGATTATTTCTGAAATACAATCCAGGAATGGATTTAGAAACTCTCAAGGAGGAAGAAGCTAGATTTGCTGCTGAGAAGACAAATCTTAAGTCTAAAGCTACCGATGCAAAGAAACCTCCAAGGCCTAAGGAAAAAGGCATTGTGATCAAGAAAAAGTCAAATTCTGAAACTTCAAAGTTCAAGAATAGATCACAAACTGAGAGTGATCCCAAAGGCAAAGGGAAAGGAAAAGTTGATGAACCAACCAAGCCACTTGATTTGAAAACTTCTCAAGATCTGATGAAACCAGTATGCAAAATAGTTCAAGTAACTGATGATAATCTTGTTGAGGATGAAACTGTTCAAATTCTGAAAAAAAGAAAGATAGTTGAAGAATCTAAAAAACCTCTGACACTGCTTAAGTTGTTGTTCAGAATAAAGGACAACAACGTACAGAAGAAACAGAAAATTCTGATCAAGCTATCAAGAGATCAACTACTGACAATTCTCAAGTTGACTTGAATAAAATGACAATTGCTGATAAGAAGAAGCTGTTATTGAAGAAAGCTACTCCAGTTGAACCAAAATCTAATCTCATGATTAATCAACTCGCTACATTTGGGTTGAGAGCCAAGCAACCTAGATATAGAGCTGGATTAGGTTCTAATGAAGAGAAGATTCAAACATGAGTAGAGGTTACTCTAAGAGATCCTTTCATGTTGACAGACAAACCATATGAACAAATCAAACAAAGGCACCTTGACAAGGTGTTGTTTGCTCAAATTGTGATAGATGCTCATGACAAAGAGAATCTAAAAGAGAAATTGATCTTATTTCTCAATGATGGAAGGACTTATAGACTAGCTGATACTGATGTACTAAAGAAGTTTGTCAGAGAGCTTCAACATATTCACTATCTTCTGGAAGTAAAATCTGATGTTACAAGAAGATGGTCAGAATATATTTTGAAGGCTATAAGAGATCTATTCAGAATCTCTGGTACAAAGACTTCTCATTACAGTCCAATGATTACTGAAGGTGATGGAAGAGAAATTCCTATGCTGAAGAATTCTGCTAAGGTGGAAGTTATTCTGAAAGGAAGATGCTTATGTTATAATGAAAACTCTTCACATCCTAAGGTTATCAGACTTGGTGATGGGCTTGAAAGAACATCCATTCAAGCTCTCAGAACAGCCATTTATCAAATTGGTGATAGTAAAGAAGAAGAACTGATGCAGATCAAAGCACAGTTAGCTGAAGTTCTGAGGAAAGCTGATGATAATCTGATAAATGATTTTGTTAAGAATCATTATGGATTCAGATTAATTCAGTGATGTTGGTAAAGCTGGATGTTTTGTAAGTTATAGTTAATAGTCTTATTAAACTCTAATTGCATTTGAACTTAAATATTTTTGACATCATCAAATCTATTAACTTGTACATTCTTGCATAATTTACAAGTTGGGGGAGATTGTTGGATATATTTGAGATGTCATGTCTCATATGTTTCATGTTTAGTTTTCAGATCTTAACAAATAGGAAATATCAGTTCTTACTAGAATCAGGACTTACTGAAAGTCAGGACTTAAGGATATCAGGACTTAGATTATCAGAAGATAATATCAGAAGATCGATATCAGAACTTAAGTACTGGAGGACTAACTGTTAAGGAAGGAAGCTGATTTACAGGAAAGAAGATCGAGACTAATACAGAAGAAGATATGCATGGCAAGAGTTAGAGGACTAGAAGAATTATATAAGATAATTGATTGATATATTTTAGGAGACATAATTATATTCCATATCAATTAGAAGTTATCTTGTAACTGTGTGTCTATATAAACACAAACATAGGATTACACTATATGTGTTACGATCATCGAGAAGATCATACATTGTAACCTAGCAGCTCTCATGATATTTGTTCATCACTGAGAGAGAACAGTTCCATTATAATAGAGTTTATTATATCGAATATTTCTATTTTCTGTTATTTGTGTTCTAAATTGATTTGATTGTATACTATACTGTATTCAACCCCCTTCTACAGTGTTGTGTGACCTAACACGAAGGTCTTTGTAATGCAGTCAAAGAAGAAACTCCATTCCCTCCTTATGTTGGATCTCTTCAATTAACCCAGCTTTGCCAATGTCTTTTCATACCCCAGACTGGCCATCATATTTTGAAGAACTGGCTCTTCAACAGTTGTATAAACGCAGTTCTCAGGCAGCTGCAGTGCTTGACAAACCATAGCCAACGTCACGATATACTCATCCTCCCCTGTTGTAAAGATAGTACTTTGGGACCCTTGAGCACCACCATCATCATAGATTCCACTTCTCTAAAACTCCAGCACTTGGGTTCTAGAGATTGCTTCAGGATGGGTCAAAGCATACCCAATATCAGAATTTGCATAGAAGTCCTGAATAAAGAAGTTCCGATGAAGCTTCGGCCTTGCTAAGAATAGACGAGTAGTTGTTGGGAACAAACTTAGCTCCATTGAAAATCAAGTCTTTTGGTGCCATCTCTGTAGAAATTGAGAAAGATAGTGTTTGCAAGGTGTTTGATAAAAGTCTTGAAAGAAAACGCTTCAGAGAATATTAGAGAGAGAGAGAGAATAAAAGAAATTAAGAATAGAAAAGCAAGTAAAAGATTAGAAAATATTTTAACTCTCATATATATACTCTCTCCACTCAACAGTTATATATTTGAAGCATGGGATACACTTTACACCCGACAACGTATGAACAGTCAGTAAAAGTTAAAGCAGGAGTTAATGGGCACGTAAAATAAGCAATAATTACCGTGCATATGCAGTTTTTCAGGACAAACACGTTTACCACTAACCCATAATGATTATGACTATTTTTATCTTATTACCCAAATATATTCTGATTTAAATATGACTATTTCAGTTTTTACCACAAATAAGTCAAGTAAAGAATAATTCCATGTAAGCATCAAGGATTCCATCAGGATTTAATATCAGAACTTAACTTATATCAGATTTTAACAATCATCAGAATATGGCTTCTGTACTCAAAAAGTGAATATCTTTTTCTTTGATTCTTCATTCAAATACTGACTTATTTCCTTCAGAGTTTAATCATCAGAACTTCCATCAGAACTTGTCCTCATAATTTATGCAATTGATACTTAACTTTTTGTCAAAAACAACTTAATCACCACAATAATTTTTATCATTCATATGGAGTGAAAGTGTATGCATTCAGCAAAATATCAGATAAAGATTAAAGTCTGATAAACTTTAGTACATCTTAGAAATAAGGCATAACTAAGAAAAGTGCTTAAAATCTGTCATCAATCATGAAGTCTACTATAGAACAAATTTATGCAAGAGTCCACCTCAACTGTTTGTGCTCATTTTATGTATCTTTTGAAATTCCTTTTTACAGTGGCTTCTCAGTGTAAGTGAGTCACGACTGCTTATCAGAATTTATGCTGTTGTCAGAGTATTTCTCCAGTAATCAGAGAATATGAAAAGTCACCAAGAAAATTTATTTGCTTTTCTAATACATATTACTTAATACCAGCAATGCACTTGGGTCTTCCCTTCCACATATTTACTCTAGATCTCAAAGGAGTACCTGACTTTTATTTTATTTTATTTTCTTTTCTTTTGATAAGTGAGGCTTATCAATACTTAATTCATTCTTAAGATTTACTGACATCAGAATCTAACAGATAAGAATCAAGAATCTAGTTTGTGACTTAGTAATAAGATACACAAAGTAAACTTGACTAAGCTCAAAATCAGAATTTGCTTGTGTTAATGAGTTTCCACATAAACAACTAATTCAAACATGGGATTTCTAGTATGTTAAAGACTACTAAGTCAACATCTAGCACAGTTATCTTCATTGGATTGAATAGTCACAGAACATTCAAAACACTATCAGAGTTTAAAGATCCACATGAGATAACAATCAGTATTTAATGAATTTCAATTAAAGAACAGATTTCATGAAGATAAGACAATCTGTACACACTGATCATAATTTCTGATGGATGAGAACAAAAACTAAGCAGATTTAGAGAAAGAACCTGAAACCATTCCAAGTTTATTTACCAGTCTTGTAAAAGTAGCTTCACATAGTGGCTTTGTGAAGATATATTTTCTAGTTGTTGATTTATTGGAACAAAATGCAATTCCACTGTACCTTCCATCACATATTCCCTTATAAAATGGTACCTAATGCTGATGTGCTTTGTCATTGAGTGTTGAACTGGATTACCTGTCATAGCAATAGCACTTTGATTATCACAGTAAATAGGGATTTTAGAAAATTCTAACCCATAATCTAGTAAGTGATTCTTCATCCAAAGAATCTGTGCACAACAGCTTCCTGCAGCAATATATTCTGCTTCTGCAGTTGATGTAGAAATTGACTTCTGTTTCTTGCTAAACCAATAAACCAATCTGCCTCCAAGAAATTGGCAGCTTCCACTAGTGCTTTTCCTGTCTATTTTGCATCCTGCAAAATTTGCATCTGAGTAACCTATTAGCTTAAACATATTCTGGAAAATTTTGATCTTCAAAACCAGGAGGCTGACTCACATAGACTTCCTCCTCCAAATCTCCATTCAGAAAGCCACTTTTGACATCCATTTGATAGACTTTAAAATTGGCATGGGCCGCATAGGCTAAGAAGATTCTTGTTAGGTCACACTTTCACTGTAGAGGGGGTGAATACAGTGTTTATTACAATCAAATCAAACTTCAAGAACTTATGTAACAGAAAACAAACTTTATTGAAACAATAAACTCTGTTACAATCTGGAACTGTTATCTCTCAGTGATGAACAAAATATCACGAGAGCTGCTAGGGTTATAGTAAATAATATTCTCGATAATGATAACACTTATAGTGTAAACCCTATGTCTGTGTTTATATACTACACAGTTACAAGATAATCGCTAATTGATATGGAATATAATTCTGCTTCCTAATATATATCAATCAGATATCTTCTATTCCAAGTATTCCATTCTTCACGGAATTCCTTCTTCATGCATATCTCTTCTTATGTTTATCTTGATCTTCTTAACTTTAATCAGCTACTGTCCTTATCTGATCGTCCTTCAGCACTTAAGTTCCGATATCTATCTCCTGATGCTTATCTCCTGATAACATAAGTACTGATATCCCTTAAGTTCTGACTTCCAGTATAAGTACTGATCAGTTAAGTACTGATTTGTTCTGTTCAAATAAGATCTGAAATCTAAACATAAAACATATTAGTCATGACATTATCAAATATATCTAACAATCTCCCCCAACTTGTAAATTAGCAAAATATACAAGTTTAACAGATATTTGATGATGTCAAAAACATTAAGTACAAATGCATGAAAAATAGACAAGATAACTACAACTTACAGTCCTTAAAGCTTTTACCAATTCAACTTCTGATAACAACTTTGGTCTGTATACACATCAGAATTTAAGTAGTTGTAGATCTTTGACTTGGCTTCATCATTTTCTGATCTCTCTGATGTCAGGAGTTGTTCTGAGATAATTCTTCAACAAACATTTCTCAGCATATCTGAGTTCATCAATCATTCTCCGTTTGACATCTTTAAGCTCTGCAGTATCTTCACCAGTTTGAAATATTGCAGCTCTGAGATCATTAATCTTTGCTTTTCTCAACTCCCGATCTAGTCTTATGACATAAGCTTTGTTAGACTCTAGATTGAATTCAAGCCCCTTAATACCAAGATATGTTCTGATCTGTGCAGTATTAGGCTTCATATCAACAATATCACCATTGTGATTTCTGTACTTTGGAACATATCTGCTGTCAGACTTAACAGAATAAAGCCTTTTCTGTCTCTGAATCTGTTCTTTTAAGTAGTTTGCAGCAGTCTCTGTTATTCTGTCATCCACTTGAAGTAAGAAAAGTACATGCTCCAATTCTTCAAAATACTTCAAAGGAATGGCATTTTGTCTTATATGATAAACCCTACCATCTGTCATGAAATACAACATGATGTATTCTTTCAAGTAGGTATGGTAAACCATCTGTACAGATTCTAGTTGATTCAATCTCTCAGGAGTTGCTCCAATACCTGGTTCACTCAAGGAAGTTGGATCATCGGTAGTGTTGTGTACTCTTCTTTCATCAGCACTTCCCAATCCAGTTTTATCTCTAGCTTCCTTTCCAGTAACTACTCTTGCTTCAAAACCACTTGGAGTAGTCTTCAAAGATTGAGTCTGTTTTGCTTTAGTGAATCCTGGTAGGAGTGTTTTAGATTTATTTTCTGATATCAAGTTAACTTGAGCACTGTCAGAGGTTACTTGCTTCTTCTGAATATCAGAACTTACAATTTCTTGACTCTGAACAACTTGAGCCATGTCAGAGGTTGTTTTAAGAACTTTTCTTGAAGTCAGAGCAAGATCATCTTTTCCATCAGTAATTTCTTCTTTCTCAGGAGGTACATAAGGCTTGATAGGTTCACCAACCTTTTCTTTACCCTTGGATCTTGGATCTATCTGTGGTTGTGATCTAGCCAAAGTTTCTTCAGTATGTATCCTTTCTTTGATCACAATGCCTTTAGGTTTTGGAAGTAACTTTTTACCAGAAGCTTCAGATTTAGATGTGACTTTCTCTGATTTAAGTCTGGCTTCTTCTTCCTTTAAACTTTCCAAGTCCATCCCTGGATTTTCTAGAAGAAATAACTGTCTTGACATTTCCTCATCAAGATCTAGAAGTTCATCAGAACTTATCCTTTTACCAGCAGCAGAACTTATTCTTTTCCCAGTATCAGAACTTGTTCTGTGACTAGCTTGTCTTGATGTAAACCTTCTACCTTGACTATGACCACTACCCATTCCAGAGTTTCCTTGGTCATCTTTTCCATCATCCTTTCCTTGCAGTGACTTGTTGGTTTTGCATTTGGACTTAATTACCTTCTCCCCCTTTTTGGCATCAGCAGGTAATAAAAGAGAGATAAGTAGTTCCACTGAGGTCTGGATTTCAGTAAGTTGCGATTGCTGAGAAGCTTGATTTGTCAGAATTTGATCAATCTGAGCTTGTTGCTTCTCTTGAGTTTTCTCAATATAAGCAACCCTGTCAATGGTAGGTTGGAAGAACTTTTTCTTATCAATTTTCCAAACTTGTTCCTGTTTGATAAAGTTCTCCTGAATCTTGTGTAGCTCTGCATGAGTGTTGGAATGAAGACCTTGTAGATGTTTAGTACTCAATGCAGTGACTCTAAGCTGGGTTTTAAAATCATCAGAATGTAACATTTCATCAGCTTTAGTCAAGTGCTCAGCAAGATGTAAAGCATTTGGAACACATGAAACTGAGTTCCATTCCTTAGTCCACTCCTGACCTGCAGGAGTTTCACTCCAAGGTACTGGTGCATCCCTGATAACAAACTCCTTTACCAGTTCAGACTGAGGAAGAGTCAGTGGAGGAGTATGTCCTGAAGGACCTGCTTCATCAGCATCTACAGTTGTAGCAGCCTCACCAGTATCTCCAACATTTGCAGCATCAGAACTTAGAGAATCAGTATCTTCTGATAAGACAACTGTGTGAGTAGCAATGGAGGCTTCAACATCCTCTAATTGCTGATCTGATACTAAGTTCTGATCAACAGCCATATCCTGATGCTCACCTAAAATCTGATCATCAGCATCTTGATGCAGAGAAGGTGTTAGTGATAACTCAGGAGTTTGAACAGCATCAGTAACAGGTGTTGTGGAAGGATTATTTGCTGTTGGAGCTTCTAAGAAAAGTATTTCAGGCACAACCAGGTTCTGAATATCAATTTCAGCACTTGTGCCTGGATCAACAAGAGACATAGAAGGTGAATTAGCCTTGTCAGATACAGGTTCCTGAGATGGAGTTGATGGAGAAGAAGTGACTGGAGCAAATTCCTTGTCTTGTGAGATCAGAGATTCCTGATCCCCATCCTTAGCTGCTTCCTCCTTATCATCTGAAACTGGCCTTTGTGCCCTCTGTTTCTTGTACTTCCTTGTTGATTTGGATTCCTTGGGAGTTTCAGGAACCGTCATACGTCTAAGCCTCTTGAGAAGCCTAGAACCCCCAATTACAGAATCCGTCTGAGAAGTTGCCTTCTCAGCTTCATTTAGCACAGGTTCTGAAGAAGGAATCGGTTCCTCAGAATCTGAGTCATCTCTCAAGGTGATCCTCCTCTTCTTCTGAGATGTGTGAGAAACAGTCTTTGTTCTCTTTGGTTTAGAGGATGTAGGCTTCACAGTAGGTGCTGAAGAAGAAGGTTGAGCAGTCTGTGAAGTGGAGAGATAGGATTTGAGATAAGTTCTGAGGGTAGGTTGAGTAGAATGAGAGGTAGGTACTGAGGTTGATGGATTTTGGTTATGGTGAGTTGGTTGAACATTTGAGTAAACAGATTTGTAAGTAGCAGGATCAGCATTTACCAGAATCTGTTTCACAGACTGAGGAATCTGTAATTGTCTCACCATTGATTTCTTTGTGTCAGCATTTATCAGGTCGTTAAAGTACCTTTTTGCAACCTTAAAAGGTGGGGTTTGAGTGCTGACTAACTGGGGTTCAGCAGTACAATACGTATAAATAAGTTGACAGAATCTAGCAAAATAAACAACATCTCGATCCTCTGTCATCCTATCCCCAATAAAACCAATTATTCCAGTTGCAAAATCAAAATGAGTTTGATGGATAATAGCATACCCGATGTGCTGACTCAGAATTGGGATGGCATCAAAATTTGAACACTTGTTGCCAAAAGCCTTGGTGATGCAATCGAAGAAGAAACTCCATTCTCTTCTGATATTAGCCCGTTTCAACTGTCCAAGTTTCGTCAGACTCTTTTCATATCCCAAATCAGTCATTAACCCCCGAAGTTCTGATTCCTCTGGTATAGAGAAGGTACAATCTTCTGGAAGATGTAATGCTCTTCGTACTGTACCAGGAGTGACTACATAGGATGAATCACCCACTTGGAAGATAATACTGGGAGTTCCTCATTTACCACCATCATCAAAAACTCCAGTCCTCCAGAACCGCAGAACTTGTTGACTTGAAAATAATTCAGGCTGAGTTAAGGCGTACCCAACCTCACTATGTGCAAGAAGATCTTGCACAAAATGCAATTCAGATGGAGCTTCAGCATGATCAAGAATTGCAGCATAGTTGTTTGGAACAAACTTTGCTCCATCAATGATTAAATCCTTTGGTGCCATGTGAAAAAATATTGAAATTCAAGTATGCCTGTTAGGTGTTTGAGATAATGTCTGTATGAAAAACCAACGTGAGAAAGAATGAGAAAGAGAGTAAAAGTAAGAAGAGAGATAAAGTATAAAGAAAATAAAAGATTAAAGAAATCTTCTCTCTGTTGTTCTTATACTCTGGAAAAAAAATGTTACCGTTGGACACCTGTCAGACATGCAGTAATAACGGATAGTTACTGGGCTCGAGAAAACAGGAATGATTACTTACCCAGTTGCCTTTTTTAAGGAAAAACCATGTCAGTTATCAAGAGACACAGTTTTAATTCAAAATTAAAACCGTTAGCACTGATTGAATTATTTTTCACTGCAATATTAATATTCTGAAAATGAATCATGTTAAAAATGACCGAGATAATTTCGATGAATAAGTGCTGACAAAGAATCAGAACTTAAATAAAGACAAAATTTAAATGGTCATCAGAATATCAAGCAGGATTTAACAACACAAGATAAAATAACTCAGAGACAAAATCTTGAAGTAAAAACAGTTTTCATTAATATATCAAGTCAATACATATATGAAATAGAAATTACATCAATACAAGATTTTCCCTAAGCTTCTAATCCTAACGTCAACAGCTTTAGTCCTAGCTAAGAAGCCTGACAAAGCTGAGGATGAAGAAGAACAGGAAGAAGACGAGATTAAGTCATCTTCCTCTTCCTATCTTCGACAAACAAGATAGGCGAGTCGAATGATTCGCTCTTGCTGACGGATAGCTTCCCGCCTTTCCTCCTCCAGGCGCTCCAGATGGCGATGGTAATCCATCTCGAAGAATAGAAGGTGAGCCAGCACCTCCTGTGGGACAGAGTCCCAGATCTCCTCAGGAATGGCTGTTATATGCCACTCCTGCTGCCACTCGGCACAACTGAGCTCCATTGTGAAGGTTTGTGTGTTCAAAAACATGTTGTATCGAACCATTGTGTTTTTGACAGAAGAAGGAGGATAAGTGTGTGAGAAGAATGTGATGGAAAGACTGATGTGAAGTGGTTGCATATATAGGCAAGAGAATGCCAAGAGACGCAAAGATATTTAATGCTGACAGGTAGAATTAATTCTACCTCGTCTCCCTAGACTTTGAAAAAGAATAACAGTCATTGGAAAGAGGAATCATGGTCTAGACCGCACAAGACACAAGAAACAGTGGACTGTTCAAGTACAAAACCATTAATCCTAATCATAGTGACTATTAATCTTCCACTTCAACATATTTGAGTACAAACTGAGACTGTTATTAAATTTCATTCAAAGATAAGCCAAGTAAAGGATTAGACTGAGAAATCAGAACTTAGACCTATACCAGAACTTAACAGTCATCAGAACATAATTTCTTAACTCGAAAAAGGAATGCTCATCTTAGTAAATACTCATACAAGTTCTTAGTTATGAACGTCAGAACTTAATCATCAGAACGTGTAACTAGAACTTGTCCTCAGAATTTGTGCAAAAATGACACAATGACTGTTTATCTAAAATAACATAGACCACCACAGAAATTTTCATCATTCAGATGGAGTGATTAGTGTGTGCATTAAGCTAAATAACAGACAAAGAGTAAAGTCTGATCTACTTCAGTACATCTTAGAAATAAGTCATAATTAAAATTTTGCTAAAGAGCTGTCATTATCCTGAAACCTACTGATAAATGAGTTCATGCATGAGTCCACCTCAACTGTTTTTGTGCTAATTTTATGCATCTTTAAAATTCTCTTTTACAGTGGCTTCTCAGTGTAAGTGAGTCACGACTGCTTATCAGAATTTATGCTATTATCAGAGTATTTCTCCAGTAATCATAGAGTGTGAAAAGTCACCAAGAAAATATTTTGCTTTTCTAATGCATATTTACTTAATACCAGCTATGCACTTGGGTCGTCCCATTCACATTTTTACTCTAGATCTCAAAGGAGTACCTGATATTATTCTTTGATTCTTGTTCTTTTTCTTTTGATAAGTGAGGTTTATCAGCACTTAGTACATTCAGCAGTTTTACTAGAATCAGAACTTAAACAGATGAATAGCATTATTCTAATTTGGGACTTAGTAGTAAGATGAATAAAGTAAACTAAACTAAGCTCAAGTATCAGAATTTGCTTGTGTCATAAGATTTCCACAGAAATAATTACTTCTTTCATGGGATCATTTGTTTATTGAAGACTAGTAGGTCAGTATCTAGCACAGTTATCCTCATAGGATTGAATAGTTACTGAAACAGACATATCACTTATCAGAGTTTAAAAAACATATATCAGACAACAGTCAGTACTTAAAAAAATTTATCAATTAATGCACAGAATACACAAAGAGATTAATTCTGTAAATACTGAGCATAAAGTCTGATAACATAGAACAAGTTTAAGCAGATTTAGAGAAAGAACCTGAAATCATTCCAAGTTCATTTACCAATTTTGTAAAGGTAGCTTCACACAGTGGTTTTGTGAAGATATCTGCTACTTGTTGATCTGTGGGAACAAAATGCAATTCCACTGTACCTTCATCCACATGTTCCCTGATGAAATGGTACCTGATACTGATGTGCTTTGTCATAGAGTGTTGAACTGGATTACCTGTCATAGCAATAGCACTTTGATTATCACAGTAAATAGGGATTTTGAAATATGTTAACCCATAATCCAGTAACTGATTCTTCATCCAGAGAATCTGTGCACAGCAGCTTCCTGCAGCAATATACTCTGCTTCTGCAGTTGATGTGGAAATTGACTTTTGTTTCTTGCTATACCAAGAAACCAACCTGCCTCCAAGAAATTGGCAGCTTCCACTTGTGCTTTTCCTGTCAATTTTGCAACCTGCAAAATCTGCATCTGAGTAACCTATTAATTTAAAATCTGATTCTCTAGGATACCATAATCCTAGATCAGCTGTTCCTTTAAGATACTTAAAGATTCTTTTTACAGCTGTTAAGTGAGGTTCTCTTGGATCTGCTTGAAATCTTGCACAAAGACAGGTAGCAAACATGATATCTGGTCTACTAGCAGTTAGATAGAGAAGTGAGCCAATCATACCTCTGTAATCAGTAATATCTACTGAATTACCAGTATCCTTATCCAGTTTTGTTGCAGTGGCCATGGGAGTGGATGCACTTGAATAATCTTGCATTCCAAATTTCTTCAGCAAGTTTCTGGTGTACTTAGATTGACAAATAAAAGTTCCTTCTTCACTCTGTTTGACTTGAAGGCCCAGAAAATAACTGAGTTCTCCCATCATACTCATCTGATATCTTGACTGCATTAGTTTGGCAAACTTTTTGCAAAGTTTGTCATTTGGAGACCCAAAAATAATATCATCAACATAAATCTGAATCAAAAGTAAGTCCTTGCCATGGTTGAGATAGAACAGTGTTTTGTCAATAGTTCCTCTGTTGAATCCACTTTCCAGAAGAAACTGAGCTAAAGTCTCATACCATGCTCTAGGAGCTTGCTTAAGTCCATAAAGTGCTTTATCAAGCCTGTAGACATAATCTGGATGTTTGGAATCTACAAAGCCTGGAGGTTGTTCAACATATACTTCCTCTTCCAATTCTCCATTGAGAAAAGCACTTTTCACATCCATTTGAAAGACAGTAAACTTTTTGTGAGCAGCATAAGCCATGAATATCCTTATGGCTTCTAACCTAGCAACTGGAGCAAATGTTTCATCATAGTCAATTCCCTCCTGTTGAGAATATCCTTTTGCAACCAGCCTTGCCTTGTTCCTTACAATTATGCCATCACTGTCAGTTTTGTTTCTGAATACCCACTTTGTACCAACAACCGATCTATTCTTAGGTCTTGGCACTAAGGTCCAGACTTTGTTTCTTTCAAATTCATTCAACTCTTCCTGCATTGCTTGCACCCAATCAGCATCTTGAAGAGCTTCTTCCACTTTCTTTGGCTCAGACTGAGAGAGAAAAGAATTGTAAAGACATTCATTCGAAGTACCTGTTCTAGTTCTGACACCTGCCTCAGGATTTCCAATTATCAAATCAGGTGTATGTGATTTTGTCCACTTCCTTGCAGATGGAAGATTTTCTCTAGAACTGGATGCGCCCCCATGATTCATGCTGTCTTCGGTTTCATTTTCTGATGCTCCCCCTGAAACTATGCTCTCTGAGTTGGATCCTTCAGCATTTAGATTTTCAGTACTGTCAGTACTTGGCTTATCAGAACTTGACGAATCAGAATTTGAAGAGCCAGATGTATGTTCTGATGCTTCTTGAGATGTGATAATATCTTGAGTATGCTCCCCCTGCATTGGTGCATCTTCCTTTGACGTAGTCACCACAGTTTCAATAACATCAGAGTTTAATCCATCAGAATTCACAGTATCAGGACTTAGACTGTCAGGACTTGAGGTATCAGAATATGAATCTTCATTTTCAAATCTCAGCTGATCATGATCAATGCAATCTTCAAGTCCAGTGATCTTCTTGTCATCAAAAGAGACATTGATAGATTCCATGACCACTTTTGTTCTCAAATTATAGACTCTGAAGGCTTTTGTAGAAAGTGGATATCCAACAAAGATTCCCTCATCAGCTTTTAGATCAAACTTGGATAGCTGTTCAGGATGAGTCTTGAGAACAAAACACTTACATCCAAATACATGAAAGTATTTGAGATTTGGCTTCTTGTTCTTCACCATCTCATATGGTGTTTTTCCATGCTTGTTAATGAGTGTTGCATTTTGAGTAAAACAAGCAGTCTGCACAGCTTCAGCCCAGAAATAGGTTGGAAGCTTTGCTTCTTCAAGCATTGTTCGTGCAGCTTCAATGAGAGTTCTATTCTTCCTTTCAACAACTCCATTTTGCTGTGGAGTTCCAGGAGCAGAAAATTCCTGCTTTATTCCATGATTTTTGCAGAACTCTTCCATTATCAGATTCTTGAATTCAGTGCCATTATCACTCCTCAAAATTTTCACAGAATCTTTGATCAATTTATCCAGATGTTTGACATGATCAATCAGGATATACGCAGTTTCACTTTTTGTGTGCAAGAAATACACCCATGTGTATCTGGTGAACTCATCTACTATGACCAACGCATATTTCTTCTTTGCAATAGACATGACATTCACTGGACCAAATAGATCAACATGAAGTAGATAATAAGGCTCAAGAATTGATGATTCAGTCTTGCTCTTGAACGAAGATTTTCTTTGTTTAGCCTTCTGACATGAGTCACAAAGACCATCAGGAACAAACACTGATTTTGGAAGTCCTCTCACAAGATCTTTCTTGATCAGTTCATTTATCTTGTTGAAGTTTAAATGAGAGAGTTTCTTGTGCCAATTCCAGCTTTCTTCAGTTGAGGCTCTACTCACTAAACAGATTGCAGAACCATCAGAACTTGTTGAAAGCTTAGCTTCATAAATGTTACCACGCCTGAATCCCTTCAGAACAATTTTTTCTTTAGATTTACTAACTATTTCACAATGTTCTGCAAAGAAATCAACATGATAACCTCTGTCACAGATTTGACTTATACTCAGTAAGTTATGTTTAAGTCCTGAGACCAGAGCTACATCTTTAATGATGACATTCCCAAGATTGATATTGCCATATCCCAAAGTTTTTCCAATGTTGCCATCTCCATAAGAAACACTTGGGCCAGCTTTCTCCACAAAGTCTGATAGCAGGGCCTTATTTCCAGTCATATGTCCTGAACATCCACTGTCCAGAACTAAAATATTTTTCCTGTTGCCCTGCAATCAAAAAGACCACTAATTATTAGTTTTAAGGACCCAGACTTGCTTGGATCCTTTGGCCTTTTTAGGTTTGTTAACATTTGCAGCGGATTTAGCATCAGATTTTATGTTAACAGTTTTCTCATCAGAACTTATACTACCAGACTTTGAATCAGAACTTACACTAGAAGGAACAACAAAAACTTTCTTTAAAGAAGGTTTTATTTGATAATAATCATAGTACAAACTATGATATTCCTTACAAGTATAAATGGAATGCCATAAACTACCACAATGAAAACAAGGATTTTGTGGTTTGTATCTAACAGACTGACTCTTAACTCCTGATTTTGAAGATAAGGAGTTAATATTCTTATTTTTCCTGCAAAAAGAGGCCAGATGGTTAGAACTTCCACAGTTATGACACGCTTTCCTAGGAGCATCAGGAACAGATTTATAGTTATTGCTTTTATTCACACCTTCCTTTCCATTCCTGTTTTTCCTAGGTGATTTTACCTTGTTTGCATTCTTAACATCTTTCAGCTTATGCTTAAGCTGCTTCTTTGTCATTAAGCCTATGTTAACTTCAGCTGTCTTTTCCTGTTTTAGTTTGTCAGAAGCTAATTCCTTTTTAACTTCTGATTTCTCATTTTCAGATTTTTCAGTTACAAACTTAACAGGTTTTAACTTCGGCTTTTGCTTATCAACAGGCTTAATTTCTACAGTTCCTTTTTCATTTTTATTTTCTCCATAACCTAAGCCCTCTTTCCAGTTTCCACTGCTTAGCAAATTTTGAGTTGTTTTGCCAGAGTTAGTCCAAGTTCTGATAATCTCTCTCTCCTTTTCTAACTCAGTTTTTAGAGATTCATTCATTTTTAGCACTTCATCCCTAACATAAAAAGCATCATCTCTATCCTTCTGAGTTTGATGGAACATGACTAACTCTTTTTCTAAGAAATCATTTCTTTTCCTAAAAGCAAGATTTTCAGAAGTTAATCTTTCACATGTTAAAGTTTGATCTCTATAACTAACAAACATGATTTTAAGATATCTTCTCAACTCATTAATATCATCAGTATGAAAAGCATAAGTAGTCTGAGGTACCTTTGTTTCAGCAGCTTCAGAACTGCTCTCAGAACTTGATTTATCAGCATTTGCCATCAATGCATAGTTCTCCTCACTTTCAGAGTCTGAGGTGTCTGTCCAGCTTTTCTGCTTTGTGACAAGAGCTTTGCCTTTGTCACTCTTGGTCTTCTTGCAATCAGGAGATATGTGGCCTTTCTCACCACAATTATAACATTTAACATTAGCGTAATCTCCTCTGTCAGACTTTCCTCCTCTTCCTTCAGATCTTCTGAAATTCTTCTTATCAGAACTTATGCCTTTTCTGGAAAACTTCTTTCCCTTCCTGAACTTCCTGTATGCAATCTTTGTGATTCCTTTCACCATAAGAGCACACAGCTTCATCATCTCCTCATCAGCATCAGTTTCAGGCAAGCTTTCAGAATCTGAGTCATCATCACTCTCAGAACTTGATGACTCAGTATCAGACTTTATGATAAGAGCTTTACCCTTGTCTTTCTTTGAGGAAGGTGGTTTGGGGGATTCCTCTTCAGCCTTGAGAGCAACTGTCCTTGACTTTCCTCCTTTCCTCTTGCTTCTTTGTTCCATCTCAAGTTCATGAGTCTTGAGCATTCCATAGATTTCATCAAGAGTTGTCTCATCAAGATTGTAGTTGTCTCTTATTGTTGTTGCCTTCAAATCCCAACATTCAGGAAGAGCTAACAGGAATTTAAGGTTTGTATCTTCAAGATCATACTCCTTATTAACCAACGACAAGTCATTCAAGAGTTTGACAAATCTATCATATACATCAGTCAATGACTCATTAGTCCTAGAGTCAAAGTGTTCATACTCTTGAGTGAGTATTGTCTTCCTGTTCTTCTTAACTGTTTCAGTTCCTTGACACCTTGTCTCCAGTGCATCCCATATCTCCTTAGCAGTCTTGCAGTTGATTACCCTGTTTGACATTACATTATCAATGGCACTATGCAATAAGTGTCGTACCTTGGCATCCTTAGCAATAGATGCTATATCTTCAGCAGTGTAATCACTCTTTTCCTTTGGTACGGTCATTGCTGCTTCACCTGCAACTACAACAGCGAGCTTGGTAGGTTTGTGAGGCCCTTCCTTGATTCTATCAAGGTATTCTGGATCTGTTGCTTCCAGAAACATGGTCATCCTTACCTTCCATATGGGATATTCAGATGGTCTCAATATGGGAACTCTGATAGTCTCATATCGACTCTGAGTTGATGTCTTTGATGATTCCTCAGTTTTGGTAGGCTTAGTTGGAGTTTCTGTGTCAGACATGATTGTGTTTGGATCTTTAACTGTATGTGTGTTAACAGAAGGCTCTGATACCACTTGTTAGGTCACACTTTCACTGTAGAGGGGGTGAATACAGTGTTTATTACAATCAAATCAAACTTCAAGAACTTATGTAACAGAAAACAAACTTTATTGAAACAATAAACTCTGTTACAATCTGGAACTGTTATCTCTCAGTGATGAACAAAATATCACGAGAGCTGCTAGGGTTATAGTAAATAATATTCTCGATAATGATAACACTTATAGTGTAAACCCTATGTCTGTGTTTATATACTACACAAGTTACAAGATAATCACTAATTGATATGGAATATAATTCTGCTTCCTAATATATATCAATCAGATATCTTCTATTCCAAGTATTCCATTCTTCACGGAATTCCTTCTTCATGCATATCTCTTCTTATGTTTATCTTGATCTTCTTAACTTTAATCAGCTACTGTCCTTATCTGATCGTCCTTCATCACTTAAGTTCCGATATCTATCTCCTGATGCTTATCTCCTGATAACATAAGTACTGATATCCCTTAAGTTCTGACTTCCAGTATAAGTACTGATCAGTTAAGTACTGATTTGTTCTGTTCAAATAAGATCTGAAATCTAAACATAAAACATATTAGCCATGACATTATCAAATATATCTAACAACATAAATCGGAGGTTTCAAGGTTGGAAACCCCGAATTGGGGCACCACCGAGAAACCACCGCCACGGTGATGAACTCCGGTGAACCAGTGGTGAGTTGTAATGTTAAAAACTGAACTCTAATACCATAAAAGTTGATTTCGGTGTTTGCATGCTTGGATCGTTTAAATTTTAAAAGGTTTTGATTTCCAAAAGTTAAATTGATAAGTGATTATTAGAAATGAGTTGTCGATTTGATTATGGGTTGATTTGTGATTAAAGGATTAAGAGAAATCACTTGCATGTGTTGTTTTCTTGAAAGCCCGAATGGTTTTGATCCTTGGAATAATTGATTCGATTTTCTTGTTGAATAAAGTAATTATGGATTGTTATTAGGATGGTTAATGTATTAAAAGAAGTGAAATTGTTATTGCATGTTGAGCTTTGGTCGAGTTTTGTACTAATGAAAAGGGAATTAAAATTTAATAACTTGATTCTTGGTTAATTAGCTAGTCTCGAGATTTGCATGTTGATTTACAAAAGGAATTAGTGATGCATGTTAAAGTATAGCCTTGAATGTAAATGTCAAGTTGAAAATAAGTTAAAAAGGATGAGTGTTGGACTAATTTCAAGTTTTTAAGCAAATCTAATGCTTGCATGTCAATGTTCGGCCTTTGAATTGTGTTTTGTGGATATAGCCGAATGGAATGTAGGAATAAAAAGGAATTGATTTGATGTTAAATCAATGCATGAGTAATTTTAAGAGACTATGTGATTTATATGTTTATTTGGATTCGAATTTTGATGATAAAAGAGAAGAGAATGATTCTTTTTAAAGATTTTGGATTGTGTTATATGTTTATGTGAGCTAAGGTGGAGATTGATTAATTTTGATAACCATAAGTGATAATTATGGTCGTAAAGGTTTAGTTGAGAATAACCATGTACTCGTAAGAATTATTAGTGTGATTTGAGAAATAGCTAAGGTTAAGCAAGTTCCTTCGATGGTTAAGTGTATATAAAGATATAAAAGTTACGAGAAAGGGATATAATATATGCTATGTGCTATGTGCTTATGTGTATAAGCTATAATCGTATACTCGAGTCAAAGATGTAATCGAGTTATCGTATTGAGTAATCGTTCCGGGAACGAGAGTTGAGAATCTGATTAAGGTTTGGTTTTATTGTAGATTCGGAGCGTGAGGGCATTCAGGCTAGGAAAGGAAAGGATTTACTAGGTGGCAGTAGTTCAACCTTCAGGAAAGCAAATTCAGGTAAGTAACTCTGTACTTGTGTAAATGGTTATAAAGAGATGTTGTTCATACCATGTCGAGTATTGAACTGTTTAATTATAAAACCCTAATATTGATTTGAGATACCCTGCCTTTGTTCTTGAAAACTGTTATTGATAAGCTTAATGATCCAACCCTTTCATAATCTGTCCTTTCTGTTCAAGTTATCTATTAAGCCATGGATATTGAACCCTCTGATTATCCTTGTTAACCCTGTTTAATGATACCCTGTTTTTCCGATCACCCTATTGATCCCTACACAAATGTTGATCCTTCTAATTTAGTGCCTTGTTATCCTTGATACAAAATCCTTATGAATTGTTCCTTGTTTATCTTTGAATCACTCCCTGAACTTTGTTTCCTTAAAATCTGAATTAAGAATGAGTTTTGACTTGAAAGAGTCCGAATGATTTCAAATGCTTGGTAATGATAAAATGAATTTTAGAAAACCTATTTGTTTTTCCAACTCAAGGTTTTCCAAATGAATTCCTGATGGATTGGATTGGGACGTAAGAGGCTAGTGGGACTAGTCCAGTCATGGTAAGAGGCTAGCGGGGCTAGTCCAGCTTAAGGCTGAAATTATGCCGATTGATACCTTAAAGACCGGAATGGAGGTCGATATGGGCTGATCACCCGTATATAATGAAATGGAAAGATAAAGTGATCCAATCAAGGGTTCTAAATGATTATTTAAAAGGGAACTGAAACTTTCTGTTCAGTAAATTGATTCTTGAAAATGAAAATGGTTTATATTGCTTTGAAAAGAGTTGATTATGTTATTGTGAAGCTTAAAGCTCGAGAACCCTGATACTTGAATTTGTTGATCATATGATTGATTCCATATTGAAATATTGTTGCTTTCCTCTTTTGAAAGGTCTATTCTGATCCTTATTGATTTGTGATGAATGTCGGCTTTCGTCCTGCTTTGAGACTTGTTCCTTGAAAGCCCCACATTATCCTCAAAACCTTTCCTTAACTCAAAAGCTGGAAATCTGCCACCTAGAAAATAAAGTAGAATGCCCTGAGTTTGGTAAAGCATATTGTGAATTGATATTGTAGAACTGCTATATAGTTACTTGCTGAGTTTTATACTCATTTGTTTTATTTTAATCTAACCATGACAGTTAAGCAAGAAGATGGTCAGGATTAGGCGCACTGCTCGTAAGAGCGTACCTGGTGGTCCCTATCGTGTTGGGGGCTTCCGGTTGACAGAGCAGGTAGTGGTAAATAAGAGTGAGCTCGCGCCTAGATGGAAATGTTTAAAGATATAAGGGTTATCTGTCGGTTCCCAGCCGGAATCGATATTGTTTATTTAATGATATTTTGGGTTTGTAAGTTATATTTATGATTGGTAGTTGTAATCTTGTCTCATACTTTATCCTGTTGATCCTGTTAGTAGTTAATCGGAGTTTATGCATATTTAATTATTAGACTAGAGGTGTGTAAGTCCTCTTTCCTAATCCCGAGATTGAGGGCGTCACAAATGATCCCTCCATTTTGTAAAAATTCATTTAATTCTAAAAATCCAAACCTTAATTTATATATTGATGAACCCAATGTCGTGGAGGAAAAGTGTACAGTAGGTGGAAAATAAGTAACTGCACAATTAATTTAGATGGAAATGACGTGGTCTTGATATAGATGAGGCCACTTATTCAACATATTTTTGACATCTAAAATTTTACCTAACATGTGACTCTCTTGAAGTACTGTTTTTTATTTATCATATATTTTAAAATTAGGATTGCCACGTAGACATTA